>NC_084614.1:30442002-30592002 GCF_033978795.1 Nerophis ophidion | reverse complement strand
AAGGAACAGGTGATTAGATAACTCGTTCCAGCTGAAATATCCACTAACCTGTTGGCTGCTTAATGTCAGGCCCCTAACCACGCCCCCTTCCACACCGGCTTAGTGTAGACGTGGCCTAACTAGAGTTGCTAAGGGGTGGAAAGTTTCCGGTAAAATTCCGGAAACTTTCCGGAATAATTACCACAGGAAGTTAAGTGCAAGAAGTTTAGAAAGTTTTACCATTTTTTGATTATTCAAAGTTGCACACCGTCCATCTTATTTTGTTGAATACAAACCCCGTTTCCATATGAGATGTGAAATTGTGTTAGATGTAAATATTAACGGAATACAAGGGTTTGCAAATCATTTTCAACCCATATTCAGTTGAATATGCTAGATAGACAACATATTTGATGTTCAAACTGATAACAAAAAATTTGGTGCAAATAATCATTAACTTTAGAATTAATGCCAGCAACATGTGAAAAAGAAGTTGGGAAAGGTGGCAATAAATACTGATTAAGTTGAGGAATGCTCATCAAACACTTATTTGGAACATCCCACAGGTGTGCAGGCTAATTGGGAACAGGTGGGTGGCATGATTGGGTATTAAATCAGTTACCATCAAATGTTTAGTAATTCACAAACAAAGATGGGGCGAGGGTCACCAATTTGTAAGCAAATTGTCGAACAGTTTTAGAACAACATTTCTCAATGAGCTATTGCAAGGAATTTAGGGATTTTACCATCTACGGTCCGTAAAATCATCAAAAGGTTCAGAGAATCTGGAGAAATCACTGCACGTAAGCGATGATATTGCAGACTTTTGAACCCTCAGGCGGTACTGCATCACAAACCGACATCAGTGTGTAAAGGATATCACCACATGGGCTCAGGAACACTTCATAAAACCACTGTCAGTAACTACAGTTGGTTGCTACATCTGTAAGTGCAAGTTAAAGCTCTACTATGCAAAGCGAAAGCCATTTATCAACAACACCAAGGAACGCCGCCTGCTTCGCTGGGCCCGAGCTCACCTAAGATGGACGGATGCAAAGTGGAAAAGTGTTCTGTGGTCTGACGAGTCCACATTTCAAATCATATCTGGAAACTGTGGACGTGGTGTCGTTCGGAACAAAGAGGAAAATAACCATCCGGATTGTCATAGGCGCATAGTTCAAAAGCCAGCATCTGTGATGGTATGTGGGTGTATTAGTGCCCAAGGCATTGGTAACTTACACATCTGTGAAGACACCATTAATGCTGAATGGTCCATACAGGTTTTGGAGCAACATATGTTGTCATCCAAGCAACACTATGATGGACGCCCCTGCTTATTTCAGCAAAACAATGCCAAGCCACGTGTTACAACAGCGTGGCTTCACAGTAAAAGAGTGCGGGTACTTTCCTTGCCCGCCTGCAGTCAAGATATGTCTCCCATCGAATATGTGTGGCGCATTATGAAGCGTAAAATACGACAACAAGACCCCGGTCTGTTGAACAATACTTTCAAAGCTTCAACAATTACTTTCCTCAGTTCCCAAACGTTTTTTGAGTGTTGTTAAAAGAAAATGTGATGTAACACGGTGGTGAACATGCCTTTTCCCAACTACTTTGGCACGTGTTGCAGCCATGAAAGACTTAGTTAATTATTATTTGCAATAAATAATAAAGTTTATGAGTTTGAACATCCAATATCTTGTCTTTGTAGTGCATTCAACTGAATATGGGTTGAAAAGGATTAGCAAATCATTGTATTCCGTTTATATTTACATCTAACGCAATTTCCCAAATCATATAGATATGGGGTTTGTAAGATGAGAAGCTTGTAAAACACTAATGCAATGCCACACACAGATATAAATAGTCAACTAAACAATTGGAGTAGTCTTTAAAAATATTTTACAGATGGACAAATGAATAGGAGTAGGCTAGATGAATAAATGAACACTCAATCATCATGCTAAATCAAACTATAAACTAAATTATTCTGATAACAGAATGACTAGCAGAACAGATCACAAAAAAGGTTAATTTGGATCGCTAAAGTTGTTAGCATAAGTTAATAGGATTTAACATAGAGAAAATTAGCATCACGGCTAACAGAGAAATATTTTCGGTTCATTATGAGACTGTGGTGGTACATAAACCTAGCTAGCTAGAGATTCTGGCCCCAAAATCATTTAACAAGTACAGGAAGTGTTAGCTAGCTTGAGTGGAAGTCTGCTGGAGTAGTGTACCGTCATACAGTAACAAGCAATCACACCTCTATTAAACTTAAATACCATAGATCAAATATATTTACCCCAGTAATATCATAAAAACTTACCGACTGGATGAAGTCCTTGGGCTCAAATACTAGTGTGGCCTCAATAGCCCTGCTGTAGTGTGAAGCAGGCTGGGATTTATCTGTGCATGTGCTGGAAGAATGCACAGTAAAGAGTTGAAATACAACAACATTTGCATTAAATCAAGTTGTTTTAGCTAATAATCATGCTGCAAAATCTAGCATGTTGCATTCAATTTTTATTCCCGTTAATTTCCCCATTAATTCCAATGGAAAGTTTCCAACTTTGAATATTTCCGGAATTTTGCAACCCTAGGCCTAAATTATACGCTGTATCACAGAACACATTAGACTGGAATGTTAAAGCATCACTGTATTTACAAGGACATATGAAACAAGATTTCTACTTGGCTTTGGTGTATTTTGTGGTTTTTAGAATGCTCCTTAATGCCAGGTATCCAATGCCAAGTCCATGGGATTGTGTGAACAAATTTTGGGGATGAATATGAGGCCATTATTACACATAGTGGAAGTGCTCTTTATCTCTCATGAGGCGTTTTTAGAAAGTGTCATCGCATTTGCAGAGCAGGTAGAGTGCTTTGCTTCATGGAGGCAATGCTGGTGGGGGGCCATACCCACTTCAACCAGTTTGTCAGCCAGCTCAGTGCGGCTTCAGAGAAAGGCCCCGAGGGGTCACCCCTCCATGGTGTGTTGGTGACCGAGAGTTGCTGAAGCTTCCTCTAACGAGTGTTCTGCCCCTCAATAATGGATGGAACCCGAGAGACTGCATTCATACCTCCCTATTTCCAGTTAAAGAAGACTGGAGTCGCTCTCAAACACCCTCACAGTTGGTGTGGGATAGTATTGCATTTTCTGTATATCAATGACCACCCACACTCAATAACAAATATGTGCAGTACATCCATCCATCCATTTTCTACCGCTTGTCCCTTTCGGGTCGCGGGTGTTGCTGAAACCTATCTCAGCCGCATTCGGGCAAAAGGCGGGTAAACCCTGGACAAGTCACCACCTCATCATAGGGCCAACGCAGATAGATAGACAACATTCACACTCACATTCACAAACTAGGGCCAATTTAGTGTTGCCAATCAACCTATCCCTAGCTGCATGTCTTTGGAAGTGGGAGGAAGCCGGAGTACCTGGAGGGAACCCACGCATTCACGGGGAGAACATGCAAACTCCACACAGAAAGATCCCGAGCCTGGGATTGAACTCAGGACCTTCGTATTGTGAGGCACATGCACTAACCCCTCCCCACCGTGCTGCCTATTATATGCAGTGCAAAAAACAACAACAAAAAAAATATATATAATATAAAGCGGCCATACTGTAGGTTTCACTACAAATGAATGCTCGCCCAGTAAGGATCAATTCCTAATTTGCAGTCTATTGTCAATGTCGTCAATATTTAAGATGCCTTCAGCTACAGGAGGAAATGACTGGAGTTTGTCTTCCATAGCTGTGGAGCCATGTGTGTTACGTTTTATATCTAAGGGTCCATAACTTCTGTTTTACTGTTCAGTTAAAACCGAACATCACAATTCATTTTCGAACAGTGTCAAATCTCAATATTCCCTTCGTCGGTGTTTGAAACATCTGCGTTTGAAAGGAAACTGTCTCTCTTGAGCTACCTCTAAATAGTTCTTCAAAAACTGTGACAGATGTTTTATTATAATAAAACTTTTTTTTTTTGTACGCCTGTTTTCTGCTGAATATCTGCTTTAATTAGGTGCCGCCGGAATATCGTCACTGAATTGCTTGAGGTTCTGTCAGAGATTCATGTATTTCTTGCAGTACGTTGGTGAAATCCAGAGGTCTATCGCTCCTAAAGTTATGTATTAGATTATTTCTACGTTACCTTTCCGTCTTCCCTTTGGCTCGCTCCCTCTTAGAGGGCCATGTTGCCGGGCCTCCACACTTGTCACTCATCTTGATGAGCTATCTTCTTTGAAAGTGTGTCTGGCAGGGAAATGAGGTAGCCATCATACACAGACACTGAAGAACAGATGGCAAGTGCAGCCATAAAAAAGACTGATGTTTGCGCTCGTTGTGCATTTGTTTCATGGGATAGCTTTATTCTTGGTTTTACTCCTTCCCAAGTTTTTTTATTGCCAATATACCTCACCGATAGATAGCAACTCGACACATTACAACTACTAATAACAATCAAGACAATATAAAACACTGACATTGTACTATGTAAAGGTAACAGTGGTCATCCTACGCAGATTGATCGAGAGTTAAGTCGAGCATTGCTGGCCAACGAGCACCTCTCAAGGCGTGAGAGCGTGATTTTTACACAACATAACAAACTTTCTTACTCCTGCATTAGCTGGCTAATTAAGGGTATTTCTATTGTTATGCACTGTGTACAATTTTTAATTCCAAAGACCAATATGACATCATCATATTATTTGCTGTGATGCACAACTATCCATCCACTTTTTACCGCTTTTATTTTCTTTAAAAAGGCAAACAATGTATAGATACATTTAAAGCAAATCTGTTATTATTGATATTTGTATTAACATACTGTACATTTTTCTTTCATATCCTTTTGCAGAGTTTTTCAATTGTCGGTGCTTATTGTACAATGTACCGTATTTTTCAGATTATAAATCACTCCGTAGTATACGTCGCACCGGCTGAAAATGCATGATAAAGAAGGAAAAAAACATATATACGTCGCACTGGAGTACAAGTCACATTTTTGGGGGAAATTTATTTGATAAAATCCAACACCAAGAATAGACATTTGAAAGGCAATTTAAAATAAATAAAGAATAGTGAACAACAGGCTGAATAAGTGTACGTTATATGACGCATAAATAACCAACTGAGAAGGTGCCTGGTATGTTAATGTAACATATTATGGTAACAGTCATTCAAATAACTATAACATATAGAACATGCTATATGTTTACCAAACAATCTGTCACTCCTAATGGATAAATCCCATGAAATCTTCCTCAATGTCGCTTCTAAACAACTCTGACAACTCCAAAGGTATGCGCCACTTCCTCTTGTCATTTTCTGCTGCATATTTCACTACGTCCAGCTTGTAATCTGCAGTACATGATTTCCTTTTCGGTCCAATTTTTCAGTTTTTATAAGTTACCGCCAACGATGAAATGATCCATTTTAATAGCTACGGCAGTAGCATATAGCAGATAGCAGTTAGCATCCCATGACCTACAATACACCTCTCCCATGAGCCGCCCCCGCCAAATTCTTATTGGTTGACGTGTGTGTGACGATTGCTGACATTTTCTTTGTCTCTTCCGCGAATTAGATGAATAATATTTTTTGATATTTTACGGTAACGTGTTAATAATTTCACACATAAGTCGTGCCAAACTATGAAAAAAACTGCGATTTATAGTCCGAAAAATACGGTACTTTGTTTTGAATAATTTTTCTACAGATTATTCAAATCCTATTAGTCACTCTTTCTTTATTAAAGGCCTACTGAAATGAGATGTTCTTATTTAAACGGGGATAGCAGGTCCATTCTATGTGTCATGATTGATCATTTCGCGATATTGCCATATTTTTGCTGAAAGGATTTAGTAGAGAACATCGACGATAAAGTTCGCAACTTTTGGTCGCTAATAAAAAAGCTTTGCCTGTATCGGAAGTAGCAGACGTCATTGGTTGTAGAGCTCCTCACATCCTCACATTGTTTACAATCATGGCCACCAGCAGCTAGAGCAATTCGGAACGAGAAAGCGACAATTCCCCCATTAATTTGAGTGAGGATGAAAGATTTGTGGATGAGGATAGGGAGAGTGAAGGACTAAAAGAAAAAAAAAAAGGACAAAGTCAGTGGGAGCGATTCAGATGTTATTAGACAGATTTAATAGGAAAATTCTGGAAAATCCCTTATCTGCTTATTGTGTTACTAGTGTGTTAGTGAGATTATATAGTCATACCTGTAAGTCGGAGGGGTGTGGTGACCGCCAGTGTCTCTAGGGAAGCTACGGAGGAGCCAAGAAAGTCGCAGCTGCCTATTTGACAGCTTCAGGAGGAACGGCACAAGCTCCGCTCATGTTTAAGGTAAGAGCCGACTTATAACCAAAATTTTCTTCCCGAAACCTGCCGGTTGACATGTGGTAGAGAACCATGTTCGCTTAACCGCTTCGTTCCATATTAAAGCTTCACAACAAACAAAGAAACACCGGCTGTGTTTGTGTTGCTACAGCCGGCTGCAAAAAACCGCTTTCCACCAACATCTTTCTTCTTTGTAGTCTCCATTATTAATTGAAGAAATTGCAAAACATTCAGCAACACAGCAGTCCAGAATACTGTGTAATTATGCAATAAAAACAGACTACTTTTAGCCGTGATTGGTGCTGGGAGAACATGTCCGCTACCACCAATGACGTCACGTGGACGCGTCATCATACCGCAAAGTTTTCAACAGGATACCTCGCGGGAAATTTAAAATTGCAATTTAGTAAACTTAACCGGCCTAATTGGCATGTGTTGCAATGTAAAATTTCATCATTGATATATAAACTATCAAACTGCGTGGTGGGTAGTAGTGGGTTTCAGTAGGCCTTTAAAAACAACTTGTCAGGCTTGTCACTGACAGTTTGGTTATGTTTTGGTTTTTCCTCTGTTTGTATTTTATTTCCTGTCAGCGCTATTATTTTGGTTCCAGTCCCTGCACGTCACTTTGAGCGCTCGTTTTCCTCACCTGGCCCTGATTGGCAGCCTGACACACCTTGGTGCAATCGCCAATCAGGCTACTATTTATACCTGCCTCTCCCTCCAGTCAGTCCCGTAGTGTTGTTAGCCGTTTCTAGTTTGCCTTTTTTGTTGTTCCTGATTCCTGTTTTCCTGCATTTTATTTTCCACATTAAAAGTCATGTTTTCCTGCAACAAGCCTGCCATCTCTGCCTCTTGGGGTTCGTCACCAACAATTTCCGACACAACTAGCAGCACATTTAGCATCAATTTCTGATGTTAGTGTAGACTATACTTTTGTTTAGGGACTCTTTATTTTCTGTCCCTACATGTCCACAATCCTCAACAAAAAGTGAGCCTGACGTCACACTTGCTTTTCGCTGATTGCGATCCTCCCCCTCCTTAAAAGTCGCCACTGTCAACTTAAAATTTGTAGATCGCCCTCCGCGGGTTTATCTTGGATGAATTTAAGTACGTCCACATCACGGACATGCTGTCTCTGCTCCAGACAACCCCCCGCATATAGTTTACGTCATCACAACATCCGCTTTCGGCAGCGCTGTTCTGGTTATCAAAGTAGGTCTTTATTTCAGCGGCCAAGTTTTCGGTGCATCACTAGTCGATGGTGCGCAAATAATAAACTATGCAAATCCATTCATACTGTATGCACCAGCTGGTGTTGAAGTATATGTTCGTGTGTTATCAGATTGGAATCAGAATCAGAAATACTTTAATAATCCCTAAAGGAAATTATGATTAATGTATTTCTATTCTTATGATGTTAATTTTTCCCATGGTCTTAAACACCGCGTTGGCGGAGAATGAGAAAGTGTTGTGTGTCTGAGAGCGAAACACGGAATTACAAGTGTGCGTGTTAGAAAGCTGAAAAGAAGGGTCGGACTTTGTGTGTCTTCATTGTATTACTTAAATTAGTTTTTACGTTAAAAAAAAAAAAAAAAAATCAAGGTTTGGTGGCTAATATTTTACCGTGGCGCACCTCCGCGATCAATACATTAAGGCATGGGTGTCAAACTCTGGCCCGCGGGCCAAATTTGGCCCGCCGTTTAATTTCATTTGGCCCTTGAGGCATTATCAAATTAACATTAGAGCTGGCCCGCCGGTAACACCACATTCACCGCTAATACTCATACTTGCCAACCCTCCCGATTTTCCCGGGAGACTCCCGAAGTATAGTGCCCTTCCCGAAAATCTCCCTGGGCAACCCTTCTCCCGATTTCCACCTGGACAACAATATGGGGAGCGTGCCTTAAAGCCACTGTCCTCTACAACATGCCATCACGTCCTCTTTTCCTCCATATAAACAGCGTGCTGGCCAAGTCACATAATATATACGGCTTTCACACACACATACTTGGTCAACAGCCTTACAGGTCACACTGAGGGTGGCCGTATAAACAACTTTAACATTGTTACAAATATGCGCCACACTGTGAAACCATACCACACAAGAATGACAAAACACATTTCGGGAGAACCCCCGCACCGTAACACAACATAAACACAACAGAACAAATACCCAGATCCCCTTGCAGTACTAACTCTTCCGGAATGCTACAATATACACCCCCGCTACCATCAAACCCCGCCCACCTAATCTTTATTTTATTTTCAAATGTATTAGCCTGTGGAAGAAGTAAATGTTGATATTTACCTCAGAAGGCTGCAAATAGAAAAGAGGCATTTATTTTTTTTATTACATTTTATTTAATATACCACTGATGTTTTTTCGTTTGTTTTTTGAAAGTTGATTTTGAATGTGAGTGTGAATGTTGTCTGTCTATCTGTGTTGGCCCTGTGATGAGGTAGCGACTTCCCAAAAGGGAATAAGCGGTAGAAAATGGATGGATGGATGGATTTTGCACTATTACGTTATATAAACTCTGCCTGTTCCATGGGAGGAAGCCCGAGTACCCGGAGGGAACCCACGCAGTCACGGGGAGAACATGCAAACTCCACACAGAAAGATCCCGAGCCCGGGATTGAACCCAGGATTACTCAGGACCTTTGTATTGTGAGGCAGATGCAATAACCCCTGATCCACCGTGCTGCCCTATTTAAGCCTTGCTTGTTCAATATTCATTGCAAAACTTGTTTGGGTCCCTATTTAAAGGTTAATTTGTTCAACCTTGGCCCGCAGCTTTGTTCAGTTTTAAATTTTGTCCCACTCTGTATTTGAGTTTGACACCCCTGCATTAAGGGGTCAACCTATAGTATTGCAATGGGAAAAAACTTTAATTATTGTGTGGATTGTGGGTGGCATCTTTATTAAATTAATTAAAGAAAAATAGTTCTAACAGTAGGGCTTTACGGTGGCAGAGGGGTTAGGGCGCCTGCCTCAGAATACGAAGGTCCTGCAGTCGTGGGTTCAATCCTTCTGTGTGGGGTTTGCATGTTCCCCCCGTGAATACGTGGGTTCCCTCCGGGTACTCCGGCTTCCTCCCACTTCCAAAGACATGCACCTGGGGATAGGTTGATTGGCAACACTAAATTGGCACTAGTGTGTGAATGTGAGTGTGAATGTTGTCTGTCCATCTGTGTTGGCCCTGCGATGAGGTGGCGACTTCTCCAGGTGTACCCCGCCTTCCGCCCGATTGTAGCTGAGATAGGCGCCAGCGCTCCCCGCGACCCCAAAAGGGAATAAGCGGTAGAAAATGGATGGATGGAGTTCTAACAGTACACATTTTTTACTGTGTCTCAGATATTCTGGCAGATTATATCAAAAAGAACATTACTAACATAACAACTATTATGTGTCTCTTTGTCGGTGTTTATCTTTAGTTTCACTTAACTTGTCCTGCACTTTTTTTCTCTGACAAAGACAAGTCCACCAGTTTTACCAAATATGTCCCGTCTGTATTATTATCCAGAGTTCGTATTTAGTTCCCGTTCAAGTCTTTGTTGAGTCCCCGTTTGCCATCGTCATTGTTACTGCAGCTTGTCCCCGTCACTCTTGTCACTGACTAAATGCCTTCTTCTTGATCCTGCTTTCTCAAATTGTGGCTGATTTTCACAGATTAATGTCAGGGTTTGTGTTGCAGTTCTCCCGTCTTTTTTATGCATCTGGATTTACAGTACCTGCCAAGCTTGTGGCAGGCTTGTACTGTACTGTTTTATCGTTTCCCTGGGATCTTTGACTTTTTTGGGGTATTTCATAGTTTCATGCTGGTATTCATTTGTTTCAGTTTGTTCTGTCTCGTGACTCTACAAACTAAACAAGTCACTGGGTTGTATATGCAGACATACATGTTAAATAAAATAAATAAATAACCAGCCAAATTGCGGCAATGATACTCCATTTACATTTCGTGACCTGAATGTTAACCAAGTGTAAGAGACATAAGCGCTAACGTCAAGGAACTACATTTAGCGGCACATTGATCAGGAAGAGGAATGTTCAACATGCTGTTATATTGACATCATCAGCTGCTGAGCTGTTTTCTCACCTCGGAGCTTGTGAAAATTAATTCTAGAATATGAATTATGTCTTACATTGTGATAATAAAATGATGTGGACATAAACTGGGATTCTGTTACACTTTGACAGCCATTATAGACCCTGAAATGACGAAAAAGACAGAGGATTATGAGTCATTCTTTATCTAGATGGGAATATACAGTCGGCATCCCAGAGACAGCAGACATTGTAAGTAAGTGATTATTCTATCACGTTTGTTGGCTCTCATGAAGTCTGCAGTGATTAGTAGTCAGTCTTGTTGTTGAAGAAAAAAGCTAACAGTGTGATGCTATTGTGAAATTAATGCGCCACCGTATGCTTAAAATTAGTAAAATATGTAATTATTACATGTTACTATTAATGTGCCCGTTACTTCATTACATATATACTTACAGTGTCTATAAAAAAAAAGTTGATGGAACAATTTGAATGATTTTTAAGCGCTTTATAGGCACAATAGAGTGAGTTCCATAGGCTCAATTATAGGTGGACTTTTATCTCGCATTTATTTACTAGTTAGAATGCATAAATAAAAGAAAAACATATGTGTGCTTGTCTTACATAAGAAATGATAAGCAAAATTCCCCCCAAAATTGCAGTTCCCCTTCAAGGTACCACTGCACCTGTAGTATTGTGGCTGATATGATAGTGTATCTTCCCAATATCACGTGTGCTTTTTTCATGCAGTTTGCCCCAAAAGCTCAAAGACCACACAGCTCTGATCTCAATCTCTGCTTGACCTCCTTGTCTCTGGTTTCGGCATATGAAGTATAATGAAAAGATAAGTTGTTCTGGAATAACCAGAGGCACAGCAAACCCCGGCGGAACTCAATTTAATTGAAAAGGAACTTTTAGTTCTTCATCTTGTATTCCATTCAGCCTGCGATGTAGGTATAAGGCTTAGTGAATCCTAACGTCAGCCATGTGTTAACTGTGCCTCACACTGTGGATCAAAGGTAGAATTAGCCAAGGGATGCATCAGCATCGATAGGGAGAGGAAAAACAGCAAATGGTTCATGCAAGACATCCGTTTTACATGTCAATACGATCAATGACTGAACAATCGGAGGAGTATACGACATCTGTGTTGACATTTTTCTACATAAAAAAAAAGAGTGCAAGGCAGGTGAAAACTTCCTCAAATTGAAAAAAGAAAGCAGATAAAATAACGCCCGTGCTCGCTAATGGATGTGAGTTATTATGTGGTGAAACATTGCCGGAGCCATTTCGGGTATGCCAGTGGTTCTTAAACGTTTTTCACCAAATACCACTTCAGAAAACACTTGGCACTCCAAGTAACAACATAATGACCAATATTAGAATACAGTAGCATAGTAGTTTTAAGTATTCATTAAAAACAAGTCAGAGGTTTCATTCAACAAGGAAATGTTATATTTTTTGGCCACTGTAACATGATACACAGTTTGAACAGTAATACTGTGTTGAGGTACAGTAAAACACTATATAAATACAGACTGTTTACCATTTGAATATAGGAAAATAAAGCACTGTACTTAAATGATAAATCCAATCATTGGCATACCACTGGATGGAGCACGCGTACCAGTAGTGGTAGACATACCACAGTTTGAGAATTACTTGTTGCTGCTGTATGTCTGTGGGAATGTACTTAAGGAGCAAACATGTGTGTTTTCTTTTTGCACAATAGGCCACCTTGGAGCTTCAGGGTAATGCCACTCGCACGTAGGGCAATAGAGTGCAAACATAAAAAGCTTGAAAGCTTTCAGAGACTTCAGAGGCAGGAGCCAATAAAGAAACCAACCTTCTAGAAACCAACAAAAAAAATCCTTGGTTTTGAGACAGAAATAGACACTATTGGTCTCTCCAAGTAAATGTCTTGGTCTTGCTGATTAAACAAGGTGTTCAACGATCATGACAGTGTTTTTTGGGGCCATTTAATCAGCTATAAACCTCTCAAAAATGATATTTTTGGTGGGTTGTTTTGTTCAGCTGCACCTTGAAGTCCAACTTAAGTGTAATCAAAAAGCCAAATAAGCCTGACATGTTTTGCATAAAATAATCAGCACCAGACGGGAAAAAAGATGTCTGCAGCTTACAAGTGGGTAGTGACATGCATCAGCTAGACATAATTTTTCATAAACTAACAACCTGAGAACATAATGAAATATTAACCAATAGTTTTAAAAGGTAGAATGTTCCTCTATTGATTCTTATTTATATTGCATGATCCACATAACAATAACAACACCTATGTTGTCCTTAACACCACACTAAGCATTTCTAAATATACAGAGGGACAGTAATTAATGCATTTGAAACTGCATCGTATGCATCGTAAGCTCTAAGTGTAGAAACAAGTTGCATAAATTATTGCACCCAATAGCATAACTGTATAGTGTAATCATTCTTCTTGAAAGCAAATGTATTATGACGGTATAAATATGCCTAAAACACTTTGTGACAAAATGATTTATGAGCTGATTTGAACTCACAGAATTTGATGCACTTTGTTTAAATAATTGTCTTTCTTTGTTTGGAGCAGACATAGATCAATATGAATGCATTTGTGGAGCTCATCAACACAAAGTGTATCATGTTGTTCCAGCCTTTACAGATATTTTGTGTATGTTTTATGTGAAGATCCACTTTGTGTTACACAATGTTTTAGAGCCCTGGTGTTACTTGACACATCACATATCAACTCCTCAATTGGAGGAGCTGGTGCATAGCGTGATCTGTCAGCAGGTGCCAAAGCTTTGTCAAACGCAGCCTCTCACGAAACAGTCTTCAAAATAAGGGTCTTCTTAGACAAAATTGTGCATGTCGGAAGAACTGACAAGATTTGAACCGTCACCCAGTGAACCATCCACAACAGCTCTTCCTGTTGTGCCGCTGGCCGACATGTCTGCTCATCAGGCACTGTGACCGTGCGGTCATACCTGCGGAGGGAGACAGACACTTCGAGGTTCCGTCCGTGGGGGGAAGAGAGCGGTAGAAGAATAACAAGCATCCATTGAACCCCTGAAAAGAGTGATTCAGCATTACATTCCCAGAGCATCCGATATAATCAAAAGCTGATCAATCTAAGTCTATGAGCATGAAGCCTCTTTGGATGTGAGGCGAAACATCTTCTAAGACAAACTGATCAGTCTAGTTGAAATCTATTGAATTTTCCAAATAACACAGTGACCTGGATAAACAACAACATCCTTAGACATTGAGCATTACCCTTTTGACATTCATAAACCAAATGTGGGCCTTTTTAGATTTCATGTGCATGCACCGGAGATTGAGGAGGCTATACGCAAATAAGAGGCTTATGCCAAGCAGTTGAGATTAGTGCCTTGCTCAGGGGCACCTTGGCAGTTATTTTTTGATCAAAAGCTGACTCAACTGATAAATTACATGTATGTATTTCTTTTTACTGGGCTGTCATTAAAAGCTTCAAAAATATTTTTTTTTTCCACACACACCGATGTTGAAATGTGCAGAGAGATGGTGGTTTATGCATACATGTTATATATTTAGGAGTTCTCTATGCTTTATGTTGTCATTTCAAAGCAGGTCAGTCTCTTTTCTGTTCAGTATTAAAAGGGAGTGTTCACACCTGTCATTTTCAGTCGGTGCTGCTCGTTTGAAAACAGTCTAGTACCAAAAAGACCAAACCAAGATTACCGTATTTTCTGGACTATAAGGCGCACTGGTATACAAGTTGCACCCACTAGTGATGGATTGATTAGGCTTCATGTATCATTTCGACACATTGCAAAACTGTATTGATACTGTGTCACTAAATACTGACATCTGCTTGACATTAAAAATCCCTACAGGCAACCTATGGACCGACTCAACTGACACTGATTTTTATGACCTAGTATATACAATAATATAAACCAAGTCATTGTATTTCATTTAGGATCATTTCATATATTCATTTGAATAAAAATATATTTGTATCTTTTTTAGATACAGTCAATAAATAATGTGAACATGATTGATTGATTGGAACTCTAATTAGTAGATTGCACAGTTCAGTAAATATTCCGTACAATTGACCACTAAATGGTATGCACGTGTATCATAACATGGAAATCTAAGAGAACGTGTTGTGAATGAGGATACTTGTGGACGGATTTTTTTTTTTTCTTTTTTTACATGCGCTCTGAATACGCACTGTTGATTGATTGATTGATTGAAACTTTTATTAGTAGATTGCACAGTACAGTACATATTATGTACAATTGACCACTAAATGGTAACACCCGAATAAGTTTTTCAACGTGTTTAAATTCATGGTAAAAAGGTAATGGATTCGAGTTGGATTTGAACAAGCGCCCTGAGGAACTCAGCATGATCAGCCAACTGAGCTATCGAAGAGATTATTTGTTACTGCTTTTTAATGTCACCAATACGATGTTTGTGTGGATGGGACAATGCTAGAAACTTTGAGAAAACAGGATGAAACGACAAGGAAACGAACAGAAATACCTTTTTTTCCGATATATGATCAAAATATTCCCACACGGTGGAAATGATCTCCGACAACGATAAATGACAAATGACCAACGACAGAAGTGCGGCGATTCTGTTGGCAGCAGCATCTTGTTGACAGATACGCTTCCTTATAAACATGGTTTGGCACGCAAGGATCAGTGCGACACAGTTCGCGTATCGGTCACGTGACCAAAACAGCTCATGATCGGTCACGTGACTTTCTAAGAGCGGTACGCGCACCGACACAGGGTTTCGCTCTATGAGCTCGACGCATGCGCCGATGCATCGGTGTTGCCGGACCCATCACTAGCACCACCAAATTCCAGAAGAAAAACATTTTTTATGTATCAGCCGCAACGAACTATAAACCGCAGATATATACATTGTAAAATAAGTTATTTACGTAGAAAGATTTTGTAAATGTTTTTATTTATATACTGTGTTTTTCAGACCATAGGGCGCACCGGATTATAAAACACAATGCTAATGAGGGTGTCTATTCAACACAATGCTAATGAGGGTGTCTATTCAGGTCTATTTTCATACAAAATGTGCACCGGCTTATAAGGCACATTAAATGAGTCATATTAGGATTTTTTTTTACTACATTTAAAACTCTATCTTGTAGTCTACATAACATGTAATGGTGCAATGGAAGGTGAGTTGATCTAGTTAATAGTGTGAGAGTCCAGTCCGTAGTGGGGCCAGCAGGAGATCATCTTGAGTGGAGACAAGTCAGCAGCGCAGAGACGTCCCCAACTGATACACAGATGAGTGGTCTACCCTAGGTCCCGACTTTGAACAGCTAGCGTTTCATCCGTGGTCACCTAAACGATGCCCCCTCCCTCCTAATTAAATTTAATATAAAATAAATAAATAGTGTACTTAAATTGCAGAACTTAGCCGACCACAGAGGTTTCCAGAACACAACATCCACAATCATAGAGGGAACGCTAATACAAAATTGAGAGATATTAGAAGAAACAGCTCAGAAAAACACAAGCAGACTTCGTCTTGGAAATACTAAAACAGGCCAAGGGGACTAGTAAGATAATGTGGAAGTGCATTGACAATTATCTGGGAGAGAGCGGACTAGAAATGGACCCATTGAACTTGACATAAACTCCTGCAACAACAGAACACTCATACCTTGCACACAAGCCACTATAAAGGATAGCCTAATGGTTGTTAACTTGTTTAACAACTTCTTTGTAACCTCAATCTTGGAACTGAGTAAACCCTCAAACACAGCATTAACATCTTTTGCTGACTCTGCTGGGACTATGACCTGCAGTCTCGCAGAAGGACTACATCTCACTCTGATGAATATGGAATGTGTGAGTAAATGCAAGGTCTATAAAATGATCTCCTCACTCTCAAACTCAAAAGCTAAAAACTCATCGGGACTTGATTCACTTTTATTAAAGAAATACAGAGAGGTTTTTGCAAGACCACTAACTTACATAATTAACCAGTCGTTAAAAGAATGTGTATTCCCATCCTCCTTCAAAACTGCAATTATAACACCCATTTTCAAAAAGGGAAACAAAAAGGACTTTAAGAACTATAGACCAATCAGCATACTTCCTGTTTTTTCTAAGATTATTGAAAAAAAAATAGCTGAACAGCTGATTGAGCACTTTGATAATGGAAATATGTTACATCCCATGCAGTTTGGCTTCAAATGCAAACACTCTACCGACACAGCATGCTGTTACTTCCTTGAGGTGATCAAGTCGAGCCTGGACAGGGGAAGGGGGTTTGGGGCTGTTTTCCTGGATCTACGTAAGGAGTTCGACACAGTTAATCACTCAGTGCTGCTGCAAAAATTACATCATTTGAATCTCTCCACAAACACTAACAGGTGGTTTCAAGCTTACCTCGCAGATCGCTCCCAGTGCGTAAGAATAAACAACAACACGTCGCCGCTCAGCTCCTATACGACAGGGGTACCCAAAGGGTCTATTATGGGGCCACTGCTCTTCAGTCTGTACATTAATGACCTACCTTCCAAATGTGAGGATGTGGAAATCTTAATGTATGCTGACGACACGGTCCTCTTTACTCATGGTTCCGATGCAAATGTGGTTGCAGCTAAGTTATTCGAGACAATGACAAAAGCAACAAAGTGGCTGAACAAGTCTTGCCTTACGCTGAACACAGATAAAACTGTCACAATGTAATTTTCAAACAAACCAAACCAAATTGTTCTCCCAAACCTCTACGCGAATAGTTACATGATTAGTAATACTGAGGAAGTTAAATACCTAGGCGTGATACTGGATCCCACACTAAATTTTTAAAATCATGTCAAAAAGGTATGTCATATTCTGAAATATAACATTGCCAACTTCCAGCACATCAGGAGCTTATTATCATTGCAAGTAGCTACATTGTTTTTTAATGCAATGATCCTATAATAACTTGTACTGTATGTGATCATGGTCTCAAGCCAAACAGACTGTTTTAAATTCTCTCAGATCATTACATAATCAAGCACTGAAAATCCTCGACAAAAAGCCTCGGCGGTACCATCATTGTAGCATACTTGACAAATACGGTATACTTAGCTTTGTAAAGCTGATCAGGTTCTCCAATATCCGCCTAGTACATAAGATCTGAAATGATGCAGCTCCTCCTCCCTTAAAATATACATAAAGCTACACTCGAAACTAACAAGCAGAGTGTTAAGGTCTGTATCCAGGGGTGACAGTAGTGTTCCAAAAATAAAGTTTGTCTTCTCCCAATCAGCCTTTTCATATCAAACCATAAAATAATGGAATGGACTCCCAGACAATCTAAAGAACAACTTTCGCTTCTCACAAGCAGTCAAAGACCTGCTTTTAGACCACTAGTCCTGCTCAAATTAGCAATACCAGAGAGGCAGTTGAACATCGGATGATAACCTGGTGGAAGTAGTCTGATGTCCACCAGAGTACCATTCCAGTCTGGTTACATCGCAAACTGTTTTTATGTATGCAATATCAATGGGGTATATTATTGATTGATACCCTTACGGGTATCATCTGATGGCTACTGCACTGTATGTGGACTTTGATAAAAACTGCTGGACTTTAGAGACTTCTGCCCTTTAAAGGAAGCTGCTAAAATACTGTAAGTTGACCGCCCACCGATTTGTAATTAACATACTCTCTATGTATTGTACTTTTATTTTAAATTGTTTATCATGGTGTAATTTTTATATCATTGTGTATTTTCAATCATCTTTAATTGTATTGTGGATGTTAAATGCGCCATAAAAGGACTACCATCTGGTGCAGCCATTTTTTTAATGTAACTGTCCTTCAACTAAACAAATACAAAAACATTTTTTGATCAAAGCCATTCAAGTTCGCAATCCTGTTTTAAATTTCACGAGTGCCTTCATCATCCAAAAACTTATTGTGAACTTGTTCATGCCAAAAACTCCAAAGTCATTTGGATTTTAAAGTGTTCATATTATTACGTCGTGAAACAAAAAGCAAAGACGTTTCCGTCAACGAGTGAAATGCACGCATGTGTTACATGTTTTAAAAATAGATTTTACCCCAAACGCTGTCAAAGACGAGATGATGTTGTGTATTTGAGGCGCTGAACTCAAAGTATGTTTTTGAATAAATGCATACCAATGATTGGAACCACAACATTATAGCAAAGGAGTAAAACTCAGGTCGGTTTTGTGTTTTTTCCATTGAAGGTGAGGTGAGAAACCGTCCAAACGACATCATTCTAATCATGCCAGAGCGATGTAAAAGTGCGAAAGCCGGGTCACAAACACTTTTGTTTTGTGTTCATTACCCTGTGCAACTGAAATGTGGATGTCAACACTGTTTGTGTGCTTGCAGTTATCGTCTCTTAAAAATGCACCCACTCCAGAGAACAAAAGGCTGTTTTTCAGTTCCTTCGGCTTGCTGTGAGAAACTGTTCGGAGTACAAAAAAAGGCTTGACATGTCGCAGCTAAAGATATACAAAACCCTGTTTTTTTTTTTTTTCTGTTTTTTTTTCTTTTCACAGTCTGACAAACATGGTAAACAGTCACAGCCAGTTTTTATACAGACAGCCGGAACTAGGCACTAATGTCTGCTCTGATGTGGATTATTTTTCTTCCAACTTTTTCTGTCATTTGCAACATAAACTGTTTGCAGGGACCACAAACACACCATTAATATCGCCCACACACTCCCAACCGATAGTGGCTGTTATCCCTCTATGAGCTGTGGCTCTCTCATATTTTTTCCGCCATCGATCATAGCCGTGTGGCACTAGCGCTGGAAAGCAGCCGGTGGGGAGACGCAGCATTTGCAATCAAACGGAGAGCAGCAGTGTGAAATCTCAGGAAGAAGCAGCTTCCCCCACCGCCACCTCCCAATGCCTTTGGGCAGGGGATCAGACGATGAGGAAGCCTGCCTCAGACACTCAACACCTCCCACTGGCACCCTGATGCAAGCAGCATGCAAACCAACCCCTCACATGTTTCAGTCAGCCGGGGGGGTTAAATTGTGTGTAGACCCCTACCCCTGTGACTGCGCTGTGGAGGGCATGTTTTGCCACTGCGGCCAAGGTGCTTTTAGGAGCTTAGTAAAGGTTCCCACCGAGTTGGTAATCTTGTGATAAACACGATTGAGTCTGAAAAAAATATACATATTTTTTTAATTGTACCTTGGACTAATGAAGTAGAAATGGAAAATGGTACAGGCATAATATCTTCAAAATGTACAGCCATAACAATATTTCTACTCTTTTGCATATTGGAAGAAATAAGTGAGACCCCCCAAAATAGAGTATTTTCCGGACTAAAAGGCGCGCTTAAAACCCTTTTTTTGCCTCAAAACTCGAGAGTGCGCCTTATAACCCGGTGCGCCTAATGTAAGGAAGAAGTTTGGTTGAACTTACCCACCCCAAAGCTATTTTATTTGGTACATGGTGAAATTATAACTGTGACCAGTAGTTGGCAGTCAAAGATAAGAGATACGTGTAGGCTGCACTATGATGGCAATATGACTCGAGAAAACAACACAAACATTGTATATGTTCCTTTGAAAGTACAGAACATTACACACAGCGCTCAAAAATAAATCAAAATATTTTAGTACAACTGGTAAGCTATGAGGCCGCACAGCTTGATGTGCTTCACATATGAGTATTATTATGGTGTTTGTATAAGGTAAGACAATATCTGGCGTTTTGTTTCGCAATATTATGCAAACACGACTTTTCTTACCTTATTGTACCTGCTGATCTGTATTTGGGATCTGCATAAATCCTGAAAAATTGCATGCGTCCGCGTTTGTAGTCTGTGCCGACAACGTATTAAATTAGCTTCTTCTTTTTCTCTATCTTCTTGTTATGGGACATTCATCCTCCGCTGTTGCTATTTCTAATATAAAGTAGTGTAGTGTTACTTATATCTGTCAGTAAACTCTCCATGAAAGCGCGAAAACATACCGGTGTAGTGAGTTTACATTACACACCCAAATAACTTTAGTTCCTTGGGTGTATAAGAGTTCCGGTCGGATGGTTTTTCACGGCACACGTTTCTGGTGTTGTTGTTTCTGGATGAGGATATGCTGCTCCGTTATTGATTTAAGTAAAGTTTGAATGTCATTAAAACAATTAGCTCCATCTTTTGACACTTCTTCTACTCCCGTCCTTGCACGCTACACCGCTACAACAAAGTCGACGGGGAGAGGATGCTGCCGAAAGTGAGTGACTGTCAGAAAGCGGCTGGAAGATGAGCTGTAAAACATAATCTATGCAACATTTTGACCAAATAACCACCATTACATGTTATGTAGTCCTCAAGGAAGTGTTTTCAATTCATAAAAAATTATAATAACATGCATCCTATAATTCGGTGTGCAGAAAGAAAATATTAACACAATAGACCAGTGGTTCTCAACATTTTTTCAGTGATGTACACCCTGTGAATTTTTTTTTAATTCAAGTACCCCCTAATCAGAGCAAAGCAAGAGATAAAGAAGTAAAATACAGCACTATGTCATCAGTTTCTGATTTATTAAATTCCATCCATCCCATCCATCATCTTCCGCTTATCCGAGGTCGGGTCGCGGGGGCAGCAGCCTAAGCAGGGAAGCCCAGACTTCCCTATCTCCAGCCACTTCGTCTAGCTCTTCCCGGGGGATCCCGAGGCGTTCCCAGGCCAGCCGGGAGACATAGTCTTCCCAAGGTGTCCTGGGTCTTCCCCGTGGCCTCCTACCAGCTGGACGTGCCCTAAACACATCCCTAGGGAGGCGTTCGGGTGGCATCCTGACCAGATGCCCGAACCATCTCATCTGGCTCCTCTCGATGTGGAGGAGCAGCGGCTTTACGTTGAGCTCCTCCCGGATGGCAGAGCTTCTCACCCTATCTCTAAGGGAGAGCCCCGCCACTCGGCGGAGGAAACTCATTTCGGCCGCTTGTACCCGTGATCTTATCCTTTCGGTCATGACCCAAAGCTCATGACCATAGGTGAGGATGGGAACGTAGATCGACCGGTAAATTGAGAGCTTTGCCTTCCGGCTTAGCTCCTTCTTCACCACAACGGCTCGATACAACGTCCGCATTACTGAAGACGCCGCACCGATCCGCCTGTCGATCTCACGATCCACTCTTCCCCCACTCGTGTACAAATCTCCTAGGTACTTGAACTCCTCCACCTGGGGCAGGGTCTCCTCCCCAACCCGGAGATGGCACTCCACCCTTTTCCGGGCGAGAACCATGGACTAGGACTTGGAGGTGCTGATTCTCATTCCGGTCGCTTCACACTCGGCTGCGAACCGATCCAGTGAGAGCTGAAGATCCCGGCCAGATGAAGCCATCAGGACTACATCATCTGCAAAAAGCAGAGACCTAATCCCGTGGCCACCAAACCGGAACCCCTCAACGCCTTGGCTGCGCCTAGAAATTCTGTCCATAAAAGTTATGAACAGAATCGGTGACAAAGGACAGCCTTGGCGGAGTCCAACCCTCACTGGAAACGTGTCCGACTTACTGCCAGCAATGCGGACCAAGCTCTGACACTGATCATACAGGGAGCGGACTGCCACAATAAGACAGTCCGATACCCCATACTCTCTGAGCACTCCCCACAGGACTTCCCGAGGGACACGGTCGAATGCCTTCTCCAAGTCCACAAAGCACATGTAGACTGGTTGGGTAAACTCCCATGCACCCTCAAGAACCCTGCAGAGAGTATTTATTAAATTGTATAACTTAATTTGTAGTGGTCTTTCTTGAACTATTTGGGGGAAAAAAAGATATAAAAATACTACATAAAGATTTTTACACATAGAAGTAATCAAGAAGTGTCCTCTTTGGGGATTGTAATAGAGATCCATCTGGATTCATGAACTTAATTCTAAACATTTCTTCACAAAAAAAGAAATCTTTAACATCAATATTTAAGGAACATGTCCACAAAAGATCAAGCTGGCAACACTAAATATTGCGTTGTTGCATTTCTTTTCACAGTTTATGAACTTATATTCATATTTTGTTGAAGTATTATTCAATAAATATATTTATAAAGGATTTTTGAATTGTTGCTGTTTTTAGAATATTTTTAAAAAATCTCACATACCCCTTGACATACCTTCATGTAACCCTAGGAATACGGGTATGATTTCACTGATGAGTGAACATGGTTGAAATTAGGGATGTATCTTGAGTACCTGTATTTTTTGGTTCTGGTTCCTATATGGGTCAGTCCAGGAGGACTGTTTAGATTCTGGAAAAATGATACGGCTATCGGTATTTTTAATGTAGCTGACCCTTCTAATTATGTATGACACACTGTCTCAGCTTGGCACAATCACAAATAAGAAAGCAACACCACACAAAAGTTCTGACATCAGTCCATTGTGTTGAGTTTGCGTTACATCAAAACACACCTTTCTTATAAGTGTTTTAGTCTGTTCTGTCTCTTGACTCTACAAACTGGATTATCGACCACTACCCTTGTTCATTGTGTCTTTTTATTTACCGTATTTCTGGACCAGAGGGCTTTGGTCAATATGTTGCATAGATTATGTTTTACAGAGCCGCTTTCTGACCACCTCTTCAGGATGCGCCGTTTTGTGGGCGGGTCTTATTTTCGTGGCTTCTCTACGACAGCATCTTCTCTCTGTCATTTTTGTTATACTGGTAGTTTTTGACGCTTCCATACCGAGCCTACTGACTGATGTAAGTTAGAACTTTACTCTACTGTATATTAGAAATGGCAACAGTGGAGGATAAATGCACCACAACAAGTGAATTGAAAAAAAAAAAAGGATGCACGCATATTTTCGGGACCTATGTGTCACGACCTGTCACATGATCTGTTGTATTGTTAGTTTCTGAGCTTACTTCCTGGTCAGCGTTATTACTTTATTTCCACTTCATTTCTGTCAACTAAAGCGCTTTCACCCCTCACCTGTTGCTGCTTGGCAGCCTGGCCACACCTGTTTGTGGTTGCCAATCAGGGTTCTATTTACAGTATGTCTGCCTTGTCCTCCAGTCAGGGCTTGAAGATCGAATCGATGTTACGGACAATTAGCTGCATGTGTTGCTGTTTTGTTTACTCCACATCCTCTGTTCATGATTACCTGCACGTCGTTCTCCTGTCTCTAGCATCTTGGGGTCACAACTACCGCAGCCATGCGAGTTTGTGACATTGTGCAGATCCTAAATACACATCAGCATATACCAGTAGGTAAAAAAAAGTTTATATGTATGAGTGCGTATGTGTACCCTGTTTGAGTGTTAATAATGTAATTGTGATATTTAAGACAATTCATATTACTACAAAAAATGTATGTGCTACAAATAAAAGTGGCGGGCAAACCATTTCACCGTCAAGACAGCTTAGCTAGCTTCCTGGGTTGGCCGACCTCGTCTCACAAGATCTAGTTTCTCTTAGAATATCCTTCTTGAAAATGGCCTTGCAAATATATATCTGCCACCTGATCAACATTTTTCTCTCCTTCTTTGTGAGTACCACTGATTTCTCTGCGGTACTCCACTTTCGATTATGCTTAATGATTAACGGTCCCTTAAAGGTTCTCTTATCAATTGTTATTTGGAAAAGGGAGGATGCTCAGTGACCTTGTGGTTAGAGTGTCTGCCCTGAGATCGGTAGGTTGTGAGTTCAAACACCGGCTGAGTCATACCAAAGACTATAAAAATGGGATCCATTACCTTAGCACAGGGGTCACCAACGCGGTGCCCGCGGGCACCAGGTAGCCCGTAAGGACCAGATGAGTCGCCCGCTGGCCTGTTCTAAAAATAGCTGAAATAGCACCACTTACCAGAGAGCTGCCTCTATTTTTTTAATTTTATTTATTTACTAGCAAGCTGGTCTCGCTTTGCTTGACATTTTTAATTCTAAGAGAGACAAAACTCAAATAGAATTTGAAAATCCAAGAAAATGTTTTAAAGACTTGGTCTTCACTTGTTTAAATACATTTATTTTTTTACTTTGATTCTTATAATTTTCAGAAAGACAATTTTAGAGAAAAATACAACCTTAAAAATGATTTTCGGATTTTTAAACACATATACCTTTTTACCTTTTAAATTCCTTCCTCTTCTTTCCTGACAATTTAAATCAATTCAGTATTTATTTTTTTTATTATTATTGTAAAAAATAATGAAAACATGTTAATGTAATTCTTCATTTTAGCTTCTGTTTTTTTGACGAAGAATATTTTTGAAATATTTCTTCAAACTTATTATGATTAAAATTCAAAATAAAAATATCCTGGCAAATCTAGAAAATCTGTAAAATCAAATTTAAATCCTATTTGAAAGTCTTTTAGATTTCTTTAAAAAATTTTGTTCTGGAAAATCTAGAAGAAATAATGATTTGTCTTTGTTAGAAATATAGCTTGGTCCAATTTGTTATATATTTTAACAAAGTGCAGATTGGATTTTAACCTATTTAAAACATGTCATCAACATTTAAAAATGTATCTTTATCAGGAAAAAGTTGTAATAATGTTCCATACATTCTTTTTTTTATTTTTTCAAAAAGATTAAAATTAGCTAGTTTTTCTCTTCATTTTTTTCGGTTGAATTTTGAATTTTAGAGTCGAAATTGAAGATAAACTATGTTTCAAAATTTAATTTTCATTTTTTTCGCTTTTTGTCTTCTTTTAAACCGTTCAATCATGTGTTTTTTTCATCATTTATTCTCTACAAAAAACCTTCTGTAAAAGGAAAAAAAATGTACAACGGAATGACGGACAGAAATACCCATTTTTTTTATATATGTAGATTTATTTATTAAAGGTAAATTGAGCAAATTGGCTATTTCTGGCAATTTATTTAAGGGTGTATCAAACTAGTACCCCTTCGCATTAATCAGTACCCAAGAAGTAGCTCTTGGTTTCAAAAAGGTTGGTGACCCCTGCCTTAGCAGATAGCTAACATTGTATAATCCTTGATGAAAAAAGAGACCCAAGAGTCTGGAATGTAGTTTAGACTTTTTTAAGTGAAGGATCAATCGTATTTTGTAAAACTGCATATATCTACATACAACATACATTTGTACATTGCTATATAAACCAATATAGAACATATAGACATCTGTTGTGTGACTAATTTAGCATCCAAACTAACACAATTATGCCAGTAATTAGTAATTAGCTTTCAACAATAGACACCAATATCTTACAGGAGCAGTCACAATTAATGCGTGACAGTATACATACGCATCTTGCATTCACATAAACTTACAGGTTTAGACCTTGAAAGTATTCAAAGTTGAAAAGCAAGCTTGAAGCCTGCAGTGAGTGCTGTTTGTTTGAAATGTGCTCTCATACTGATTGTACCTGCTGTCAAAAACACACTAAACTGGCTACGGCAAGACAGGAGGGTCAAAATAGAACACAAACTGCAAAATTAATATGTCCACCACGAGGTGTCTTAGAAAATAACATTATGGGGCATACAAAATGCCGTTAATTACTATGTAAAGTAATTAATTTGTTACTTTAAAAAAAAAATCAAATATCTGGCATAATGCAGTTAAGTTTCAGTGTCATCCTTTTACCAGACGGTTCCAGGTGAGATGTGGCGTCAGCGAGTCCAAAGCTTGGTCAGAATCACAGGCGTAGCTTGAGCTGTTTAGTTAGCTTAGCAGGCTAGCAGCAGCAGTTTGTAAGCCCTGACGGCAGCTCTTTTGAATCTTTCACTGGTGCGTGTTACCTGTGTTTATTAAATATATTGAATGTACTTCCATGTCTGTATGTTCTTGTCAACAAACGTGGTATTATTTGGATGGCAAGTTTGTCACTTCAATCATTATTACCCCCGACCCCTCGTTACTCGCGCAGTGCAGTTTGTGTCAAGTTTTAAGGTGGTGGAAAACAAAAAAGTGTCTTTTTCTGACCGGTTCCCCAAATGAAGACCTTGTTTTCTTGCGTGTTGCAAGACTTGGAGCTCACACACAGCCCCCCTGCAGCTACTGCCCCGCTCCTGTCTATGCATGGTGCTGTGGCATAGGAGGGAGGGACGCACACAGCTGTCATTGTGCACAGGGTGATCAGTGACACCTCTGCGTCAATCACTTGTCCATTTTATTAACTGTTATGGTTTAAGTTAATTTCAAACATATTACACAGATGGGCGAAAATGTTACTCTACTTTGATCAAATTTGGATGGATTCATCTCAGGAGCAATACTCTAATTAAGGGGTGAAATTTGTATTCATACATGTGCAACTTTTGTTTTCAATACTCGTACGACTTTTTTTTAGCCGTAAATGCAACTGAATCCATCACAGCCCTGTGATGGTGTGTGTGACGGACTTCCTTCCGTTTTGGTGTGGGTTGCGGGGACACATGACACACGACGCATCATAACAGGTTTGATTCAGATTTATTTCTTCATTAAATCTGTCTCCGGGCCAGTCGGGCGCGCCCATTTCTAGTGCGCCGGCACTGCCTTTGGTCACGGCACTTTTCAGTGCGCGCGTTCTCCCTGCTTGTCGCCGTTGCACGCCTTTCGGCGTCCGGTGCTTGCGTCCGCTGCGGGGGCTTGTCATCTCAGTCCGTGGCTTGCTTGTCGCGCTGGTGGTCTGCTGGCCGTGGTTTGCTCCTCCGTGCTGCTCTCTCAATCGTGCCCCCTTCGCCTTTCTTAAAGTCTAGGAGCAGATGGAGAGATTGTGAGCCGGTGTGTGGTGTACGCACCTGGCTCAGATTGCCGCTGTCGTGTCGCTCCGCGTGCGTCACGCCTCTCTTCGCCGCCGCATGCCCCTTCTCCTGGCCTGCATGTGGGTCCGGGCTGTTGCTCTCTGCCCGCTGTCGGCCCGTCGGCTGTGTCTCTCCACAGTGTGTTTGACTGAGAAAGCAGCATTAAGGAAATACTGTACAGTAGAAGACCATTACATTACTTTATAAAGCTACTTTAGTCTATTTCCCTCCTTTTTCGAGGCCGCAGGGGATGCTGGAGCCTATCCCAGCTGCATTCGGTCGGAAGGCAGTGTACACCCTGGACAAGTCGACACCTCATCGCAGATAGACAGACAACATTCACACTCACATTCACACACAAGGGCCAGTTTAGTGTTGCCAATCAACCAATCCCCAGGTGCATGTCTTTGGAGGTGGGAGGAAGCCGGAGTACCCGGAGGGAACCCACGCATTCACGGGAAGAACATGCAAACTCCACACGGAAAGATACCGAGCTTGGGGATCGAACCCAGGACCTTCGTATTGTGAGCCACAAGCAGAGCCTGCCCAAGGCATACGCGAACTAAGCGCTTGCTTAGGGCCCCGCGGCCACCAGGGGGCCCCCAAAAGCAATTAACAAAAAATTCATATTTTTTATTTTTTGCATGGACGAGTCTGACTGATGATTTCTAAATGATCAAATATATATTATTGTACAAATACACAATTTTAGGTCAACAGAGTGCTGCTGCTGATCTAGGCCTAGTCATTCTTCCTGCCTCTCTTTAAATGTGAAAGCTCTCTGCCTCTGCTGCACCTGTGACGTTTGCCGCCTGTCGTGCAATGCCAGTGCGCACTTATATTTGTTTATAAACCGTTATGTTTCTGGTAACTCTGTTCATTAATATTATTTAAGTATTTACTTGATATTCAATTTAATTATGGTGTTTTTTGTACAATTGATTGTGTTCCTTTTTAAATATATTTAAGTGATTTTATCGTTGCACTTTATTGTTTTTCTTGCACTACGAATTATTTTTGCACATTGCTGTTTCAGGTTTTTGTTACCAAAAATAATAAAGTGAATCAGAATCAGCTTTATTGTCCAGTTATGTTTAAGACACATGAAATTTAACTTCAGTAGACTGTGCTCTCTTTGTACAAAGTAAACATTAAATGTGAACAATTAACTAAAATATAAACTAGTAATTAAAGACTAATATGTACAAGACTGATGAGACAAAATGACACTTTTACTGTAAATACAAAGACTGTTCAACCCCAGGCCACTCTTGTAGCTGAATGTTTTCTAGATTTTAAGACTAGGAACCATATGCAGCACTCTGGACATCATTCGTTCATTCATTGGTATTAATTATGTTCTTAACTGGGCCACCCCCATATCTTTATAAAATGACATGTCATTTGTAAAGACATGCCAGGCTGACAATAGGATAATGTAAACGCCACTGCCAGAGCCGCAATGACTTATAGTAGGTGTGTGAATGATCAACAATCAATATTATTGGCAGAAATAGAGGGCCCCAAAGTCAAATTTTGCTTAGGGCCCCATGGAGGCTTGGGCTGGCACTGGCCACATGCACTAACCCTTGTCAACCGTGCTGCTTCATTTGATCATATTCTGTCATACAATATTTATTATCTAATTTTTTTTTTACATGCAATTTGCATCTAATATAATTAATGCTGCTGTTTTTTTTTTGGGGGGGGGGGGGGGGCGGGAGGGGGCAAGCACCAATTAAATGGATTTCAATTCATTTCAATGGGCGGCATTTTTGAATTACAATTATTTTAAGTTAAGAGCTCTATCAGAAAACCAATTAAGTTTGTAAGTTGATGAACTATTGTGTGCTGTATATATACTTTATATGTTCTATAGTACCACAGATTAGCTTTAGTTACTGCGATATATTTTTCACAAAAGTTGTTTTAGGAAAAATCTAATCCACGGGTGTCAAACGAACAGGTTTTATCCGGCCCGCAGGATGAGTTTGCTAAGTATAAAAATGAGCCGAAATATTTGAATGACAAAAACTGCTGTACTAAATGTGTCCACTGGATGTCACAATAGCAATTATTTGTATCTTTGTAGATGATGCTGCATATGCGAAAAAAATAAACCACATGATGTTAGTGCGCCAGTCGAGGAAAATTAACAAACTACATAAATAACATCCTGTAATTTGATTTTGATATTTTTTTATCGTGATGGATTGAAAATCAACACTAACAGCAGTAGATAATGGGTGGATGGAGTTGACTGATGAACATTATCACATAATGTATTCAGAAACTAGAAATAATGACAAATAAAGATAGAATAGGATTAACCCAAGGGAGTAGGTTTGATTTTGAGATTGGTGGGGACACAAAAGAGCTCCAAGGCAGCACTCTGAAAGTTTCCTTTTTTTTTTTTTACATTAGCAATCATAATTTCACGTCATGCAGATGTTATAGGGTAAAGCAACTAAAATGAAAGCAAAGGAGACAACTTGGAAGAGTTCTCATCTTTACTCTTTAGTGTAGGGCTGTAGTGCAACTGTGCATCATACTGTCAATGAACATAGCCTACTGTCCATCAACAACATCAGAAATACATTCATGCAATACAACATTGTAAATAAACATAAATGAACTGTAATAATCTTTTCCCCAACTTGTGTTTAAATCACTCACAATTTTTCCCTTCATCTACTTCTTTCTATTGCTGCTTTTGTACTGTAAATATGTTTGTCACTAATACTCAAATACAAGCAGATTAGTGTCCACTGGTTGTTCCTATTTGAAAGAGCCAAACACATGCCTCCGCCGGTCTGTAACAAAATTAACTGCTGGCAGATTTCTCACAGGTCAGTATTGTCCAGTTTTCCCTGATGGACATAGCACACAGCAAGATTGTTCAGTCTTACTTATGTCATGGTGGTTCTAAGCCATGTTTTAAGTCTCCTTAAAAATTATAATCTAGTGAGGTTTTATTGTATTTCCACCACAAAGTTTTGTTAATTGGTATTTTCAAACCGTTGCTCACTTCTACACAAATACATGAAACTAAAAAATAATTAAAAAAATAAAACGGAAAGGTGAAATCCGGTGATCTGATTGGCTGTTAACCGTGGTTTAAATATTGAGCCAGCTACTATTCTAAAGCCTTATCATAGCGCAGGCTATCACTCCGCCTCAGGCACGCATGACTGGTATGAATGGAAGTTGTTGTCATGTATCCATGACAACAGACTGTTGCAGTCCATAGTAAAAGACAGCTGACGTTTTTACGATGTTAAAATCCGGACTAAAGTAGTTGAATTCACATGTTTAAGGTTAACTTTCACCTCCGGGGAGGGTTAACAATGGTAGAGGGGACTGAGCTTTGACTTTCATCTGAAAAAAAGCGGAGGAAAAGACGAGATGCAGTGCTAATTTGGAGCTAACGTCTGGATAGGTGGGACTATTTTTTCCACAGTGAGGCTATTTTATTGGATAACATGTATTTATGGTTGAATAAAACTACATTAAATTGATTGAGTATTCCTATTTCATATTGCCTTTATTGGTAACAGTTTTATAAAAGCAATATATCACTCCAGTCCATGGTATATGCTCATTATAGCACTCTAAGGGGCGTGACTGGAGTGAAATATTGTTGAATTATTCAATATTGTTGAGCCTCTATACACCCTTGAAGTAACTTACAGTTTGACTCCTAAAGAAGTCTCTTATATCCAGTATTCTTTTCATTGACATCCTTCAAAACCTACAGCACACACGCACGCAAACAGACACAAACACAATGTAAATCACACCACTGATATTAAAATCCATCTAGCTACCGTGTGCCAGGAACAACAAATGCCGAACATGTTGACAACTTACACTGACAGTTGTACCGTCTCTCCGGTCGCTAGCAACTAGGGCTGGGCGTATCGGTATCGTATCGATACTGGCGTGATGGTATCGATACTTCACCAAATTAAGCGAATCACTGCGATTAAAAAAAAAAAGTAAAGCGCAGCGCAGCGCTCCTCACCACTCCACCCTCCTCCCTAGTGATGGGTCGCAAACAAGATTTAAAAACACTTTAAAAATTCATCTTCAACCCAAAATAAAATAAAATAAATACAATTAACATGACGCTTGGTGCGTTCGCGCACACACATCAGTATAATTCGCTCCGGGGTTCAGTCGGACACACACACACACACGCGTGCGTTTCCAGTGCGACTTAATGTCTTGGTTGTAAACTGTAAAGTATTTTATTGCACTAAAATAACGATAAGAATTTATCAGTTCTTTTGTTTTGTGTTCATTTTTACAACTGTTTAATAACTAGTGTTTTCTTTTTTACTTAAGTTCTTGTGTGTTGTCAGGCGACTAGCCAAGTTCAGTATTTGTTTTCACCTTATTTGCACTACTTACTTTATTGTAATTGATATTATTACTTTTTTATTTGAAGTTCTCAGTTCTTTTGTTTTGTGTTCATTTTTATAACTTTGTTCAATAACAAGAGTTTTGTTATTTACCTTAAGTGTTTGTGTGTTTTGAGGCGACAAGCCAGGTTCAGTAGTTGTTTGCACCTTATTTGCATTACTTTATTGCTACTGATATTACTTTTGTAATAAATATTTTACTTTTTGACTTAAATCGTTGTCCAGTGTTTTATTATTATCATAATCAATTAATAAAGGCAAAAGTACAAATTTGTTTTTCAAAAGTATCGATACCCCGAAGCCCCCCCTCATCAGATGACGACACTTCCGGTGATACTGGCCGGATCGGTATCGATACCCGAATTTGCGATATTGCCCATCCCTACTAGCAACTAGCATGTAGGCTAGCTTTTACAAGTAGGAGTGACAGCGGGGACAGCCAATCACACGTAAGTTAGCATGAAAGTGGCAACCAATCAGGGAGCGATATTTGGGGCGAGGCGGGACTTCTAGCCGAGACCGACATTTAACCCTTTCTGTGCCATAATCATTGACTAAACATTACGGGCAGCGCTTGTATTGATAGTGACTACACAGTAGCGGCTGGATATTGGTAGGGACGTATCCCTACCGTCCCTACCCAATTCTACGCCCTTGGATTAACCGCCACATTTAAGTGTAAAAAACCCCCAACATAATTATGATTTGTACATTTTCAGAATGTTCTTGTTCTATTTTTAAACAAAGAAAACAATCTGAAGTTGTCTTTATTTTTAAGATATCGTGCCGTGATGTTACCTGTCCGGCCCACTTGGGAGTAGATGTTTCTCCATGTGGCGACCTGTCCAGGGTGTACTCCGCCTTCTGCCAGAGTGCAGCTGGGATAGGCTCCAGCGCCCCCGCGACCCAGAAAGAGACAAGCGGTCTAAAATGGAGGGATGGATACACGAAGAACAAAAAAGAGGGGGTATTAGGAAATATATGGGAGTCATTTTTACCAAGATTGGAACTGGATAGGAATTAAAATCCTCTCCTATGTCACCCTCAATTGACTGAGAAATGTGATGCACCCCAGGACAATTTTTGATAAAACTCTTGTCTCTGCTAGAGTACCTAATGTTGTGGGCTCCATTAACCGTACATAGAGAAGTTAATTCCAGCTCTTGGAATGAGAAACAACAGTTTTGAGCATGGCCTTATTTTCTCCAACTGGGCCACCGTGTATTGAAACTTTATGATGACTTTAGCACACCTGTATGATTTGAAGAGCAAGGCATGTCTCCTACTACAGCTTCAGTCAACCTATAGTGGTACATTATTCATTTCTTTCAGCGTGTTCGGAAGAGAAGAAAAAAAACGTTCTGTCATAAATGTGTGTTGCTTGTGCATTACCGTTCCTGCATGTTGACAACTGCTCTGAGCTTGAAATAACACGCGCAGTGTTCCTACACGAACTGTCGGTCCCGAATTCGATCCCTCCCTTGTTAAATTGTCATCATAATCCTACAAATAAAACCACGTGAAAATAAAACACAAACATGGATGGTCTTTGCATACTAAAATAGCCGCTGTTTGAACATCCATGTTGTGTACTGGTAGCGTGCAATATGCGCTTTGACATTGCAAGAAGAAAATGTCAGACTTTGGCAGGCGATGCAGTGTGTTTAGCTGTCATTGCTTATTTTATGGCCATTGATACTGTTGATGAGCACTCTGTGGTGCTTGGCATCAGGTTGCATTACACACTTGCATTTAATCTCCAGAATAATGTCCGCTGTCCTAAAATCACTGTCAATCTGAAAGTCAATTACTAAAACTGGCAATCAGGAAAGCTATGCCAGCTTGGGTTCACCTTTTTCCATCTTCTGGCTTTAGGATTCCTGCATTTTGGTTTAAACACACAATGTTAACAGTTCAGGGTTTTGGTGTAGGTGTGTAAACGATTTTTTTTTTTTTTTTTGCACCTGTGCCAAATTTGACATGAAGTGGCTTGGTGTGGAGTAAACGTCCGGGAAGCTGTGGAGAGGTGTTAATCAAGTGTGAAATCCTTTTGGAGTCTCTGCCTGCACAAGTGTGCTCGCACTCAGAAGCGCATTGCTCAACACTTCGCCAAAATCTCCTCCCTTGAACATCTTTTGTAGCAGGGGTCCATTTCACCGCAGTGATGCATACAGTGATGCCTGAGACAGTTTTGGGTTGGTTTTCTGTCCCTTATGAAAAAGCTTTGTGGATCCACGTTTTTTCTATACACGACCAAGCGTATATTTGTTGTGAATCGTACTGAAATTAATGACAATTTATCGGTTATAATTGTAGCAGAATAATATCATTAAGCAGGCATATAGAAACGCATTGTTTAGTTTGGAGGCAAATGCCTTCAGAAGCTTTAGCACCAGCAATTAGGATTAGGGGAACAATGAGATTAAGAGCAACAACAGATCAAGTAACATTCTTTTCACAGTAATTATCATTTTGTGAAATAATTCTCCAAGCGGTATGGATAATTCACGGAATAGCTCAGCATCCTTGTATCACCTACTGTAGTTTAGCTCCTGACTATATTGTAAGACCAGCCATGTGTGTTTAGATATGTGCAGTGTGTGCACCATATTATTTGTTTGAAAACATGACGTTATTTCATAAATTATGTTGGAGTTTAGCACATATATCTATTATCTTAGCTTCTTTAGCGTCTGAATATGTTGTTTCCACTGCTGGCAGCTGTGAATAACTGAATAATCAATGCATATTTTCTACCAAAACAATTATTAATAATAATGAATAAAAACTCCCTTTGTGTGGAGTCCATAACAAGAGCCTTCCTTGGGCTGTTTGTGGCCTTAAACAAGTGTAACCCACGTCTCACGTAGTTATATTACAAGGCGCTGGAGCGGGGGTCGGCAACTCGCGGCTGTTGCGCTGGATGCGCCTCTTTAGCGCCGCCATGGTGGAGCTATTTCAAAAATGTATGAAAATGGAAAAAGGTGGGGGGCAAATATATTTTTTGTTTTAATAGGGTTTCTGTAGGAGGGCAAAGATGACACAAACCTCGCTAATTGTTAGAAATCCCACTGTTTACAGTAAAACTGCTTCACTGATGAGAGTAGTTGGCGAGTGCCGTTTTGTCGTGCTAATTTCTGTCCATGAATTTACCGTAGCCCCAGGGCCAAATGGAGTTCCGTATCAACTCTACAAGAGTGCCCCTGATGTACTTTGCTTCCTGTGGCGGCTAATGAGGTTGGCTTGGGAGAAGGGAATCATACCCAAGCATGGCGTAGAGCTGCGGGAGTCTTGATTCCGAAGGAGAAGGAATCTACAGATATCAGCCAGTTCCACCCCATCAGCCTCTTCAATGTCAAGGGTAAGATTTTCTTCAGCGTAGTTGCCCAGAGGATGACCTACTACCTGGACAAGAACAGATTTGTGGATACCTCAGTCCAAAAAGCAGGAATCCCAGGGTTCTCCGGATGCCTCGAACACACCAGCATAATCTGGCATCAAATCCAGGCTGCGAAAAAAGAGAGGAGAGATCTCCACATCATCTTCCTAGACCTTGCCAATGCATTTGGTTCTGTCCCACACAGTTTCCTCTGGGCAACGTTCGACTTCTTGAGGATACCAGACACCATCACCAACCTTGTCAAGGCATACTTTGAAGATCTGCAGCTCTGTTTTACCACACCAGACTTCACCACCATTTGGCACCATATGGAGGTTGGAAAAATGTCAGGGTGTACCATCTCCCCGTTGGTCTTTCTCATGGCAATGGAAGTGATAATGCGAGCATCCAAGTGGGTAGTGGGAAGCGAACAGCTGAGTTCCGGAATTCGCCTACCTCCTCTCAGGGCCTATATGGATGACATTACATCCATAACAAGTACAGCACACTGCACCAGGCACTTACTAGGGAAGCTTCATGAGAACATAACTGGGGCCAGAATGAAATTTTACACCTCAAAATCAAGAAGCATCTCCATCATCAGAGGCATACTGACAGAAAAAAAGTTTTTTCATTGGTTAAGAACCCGTTCCAACTGTGTCAGAGAAGCCAATTAAGAGCCTGGGAAGGTGGTATGACTCAAATCTGAAGGACACAGAGCAAGCAGACAAGCAAAGGCAAGAAGTCACCAGTGGTCTGAAGAACATTGACAGATCTATGCTGCCTGGCAAGCTGAAAATCTGGTGCCTCCAGATCTGGTTACTACCCCGCCTCATGTGACCACTAACCATGTATAGTATCTCCCTCACCAGAGTGGAGAAAATGGAAAGAACAATCAGCTCTTACGTTAGAAAGTGGCTAGGTGTCCCTCAATGCCTGAGCAGCATCGGCCTGTATGGTCATGGATTACTTGAACTGCCTCTCTCTAGCCTGACAGAGGAGTTCAAATGCTCCAACGTGAGGCTCGTGATGACCCTAACAGAGTTGAAGGATACTGTGGTCCGAGCTGCTGCCCCAAATCTGACAGCAGGGAAGAAGTGGTCAGCTAAAAACGCAGTACAGCAGGCAAAATCTGCTCTTCACCACGCTGACATCGTGAGCCAAGTCCAGCATGGAAAAGCCTTATTGGGACTTGGAAAGAAACGACCTTCCTGGAACAAGGCATCCTCTGCTGAGCGGCGCAAGCTGCTCGTGCCCGAGGTCCGTCGAGAGGAAGAGTCGAATAGATATGCCAAGGCTGCGGCGCAAGCTAAGCACGGCCAGTGGACAAGGTGGGAAGGGATGGAGAAACGGAAGATCAGCTGGAGGGACATTTGGGATATGGAATCGAGTAGGGTAAGTTTCCTACTTCGAGCAACCTATGATGTCCTTCCCACCCCCACAAACCTCAACCAATGGCTGGGTTAAGATCCATCATGCCTCTTGTGCTTAAGACCAGCTACACTCAGACACATCCTCACTGGGTGTAAAGTGAGCCACTCCCAAGGACGATACACCTGGAGACACAACAAAGTACTCAAATGCTTGGCAGCAACCCTGGAAAGCAGGAGAAAAAAACAACAACTCCTTGCCACCCAAGACACCCAACCTGAATATGCCAGTTGCCTTTGTGCGAAAGGGGGAACGAAGGCAACGGAAGACAACATCAAGGCCCAGGTTGGGACAGCTGGAGGTAGCCGGGGACTGGCGGATGCTGGTGGACGTGTATAAAAAAACTCATCGTTCCACCAGAGATAGCAATTACCAACTTGCGGCCTGACCTAGTCCTGTGGTCCAACTCCCAGCACATCGTATACTTCGTTGAACTCACAGTCCCTTGGGAGGGTGCAGTGGAGGAAGCTTTTGAGCGGAAAAAGCTCTGGTCTGCAGAGTTCACTGCAGAGGCTGAACGGCGAGGCTGGTAAACACGAGTCTGCTCCGTAGAAGTTGGATGTCGGGGCTTTGTGGCAACATCAACAAGAAGGCTGATGACGGACCTGGGAGTTGGCGGTCAGGCTGTACGTCAGGCCATTAAGGAAACATTGCGGGTGGCAGAGCGGAGCAGCCAATGGCTCTGGCTTAGGAGGAAAGACCCCAACTGGTCACCAAAATAAATCAATACTTATGCTGAGGCAAGTCAGATGCATAGGGGGGTGCTTTTTGGACGCCAGAATACACCGCTGAACCTACTTGAGGCGTCGTGGGCCCAGTCAGCGAAATATCCATGAGAGTAGGAGCTGTTGCGTTTGACCATTTCTTCCTCCCAGGGAATTTAAAACAACTGGTCTCTCCCAAGTTCTTTCGATGCCACATAAGCTGGTTATAAATGAATCTCGGGCAGAGTAGCTTATTTTGATATTTTATTACCAAAGCTTTGGGAGACCAATCAAGATACAACCTCTCAATCGCATTGCGCAAATTGATCTAACATTCAAACGGGAAGACCCTACTTCCAGATGGGACATAAAGGTCCTTTGTTCAACTAAGATGAGATATTTAGGGAGTACTCCAACTTCCTACATTCCAAAACTTCCAGGCTAACACATAGTTTACTTGCGGACAAACAGAAAGAGAACAAATGGAAAAACACTAGCTGTTTTAAAATATGACTATGAATATAAAGAAACAACTCTAAAATATGGATATATGTAGATATCTATCTCCGTCAGAGCCCACTTGAAAACCCTAATGATACGTCTGTCCACCCTGCATCAACAAAGATAATAAGTCAGTGTCTTTAAGTCTTCAACACGGGAGGTAGGAGGTGGCACTTTGGATTTTAACATCTTGTCCTTTGTATTTGGAAACAAAACAATGTTTTCTTATCTTCTGGTACCTGCTGATGTGTATTTGGGATCTGCATAAGTCCTGAAAATGTGCGTGTGTCAGCCATTGTAGTCTGTAGTTGATAAGCTCCTTCTTTTTTTTTGTTGTTACGGGGCATTAATCCTTTGCTCTTGCCATTTCTAATACAAAGTAGCCTAAAGTTCTATCATATCTGTCAGTAGACTTGCTATGAAAGCGCTACTAACCACCAGTGGAGTGGATTTACATACAAACGTAGTTCACCAACGGATCTTTAGGTATTAGAGCGTTCCGGTCTGACATTTTTTTACGGGACACATTTCCGGCATTGATGTTGCCGTCGTGAGCCACGAGTGAGAATATGCTGCTCTAATTGGAGCCACAAAAAGAAGACCGCCCACAAAACAGCGCATCCTGAAGAGACTGTCAGAAAGCGACTTGAAGATGGTGTGCAAAATATAATCCATGCAACATTTTGACCAAATAACTGCCATTACCTGGGATGGCGTGGCGCAGTGGAAGAGTGGCCGTGCACAACCCGAGGGTCCCTGGTTCAATCCCCACCTAGTACCAACCTCGTCACGTCCGTTGTGTCCTGAGCAAGACACTTCACCCTTGCTCCTGATGGGTGCTGGTTAACGCCTTGGATGGCAGCTCCTACCATCAGTGTGTGAATGTGTGTGTGAATGGGTAAATGTGGAAGTAGTGTCAAAGCGCTTTGAGTACCTTGAAGGTAGAAAAGTGCTATACAAGTACAACCCATTTATCATTTACCTATTATGTAGACCACAAGATAGTGTTTTACATGTAGAAAAAAAAATGTAATATGACCCCTTTAATGTGCCTTATAATCTGGTGAACCCTATAGTCCGAAAAATACGGTACAAAACCTTATATACTAAACAAAAATATAAAATGTTTTCAATATGAAATTATATGTAAATACGATAAGTTCTCAAATGTCCAAATAAAGTTACCCAAACAAAATACCACCTTTCTTTTGTTGTTTCTACGCCATCATAAACCAAATTACCTCCTTAAAATAAACAAAACCTATTTGTGCAATAAATCAGGCTTCAATTTGTTTTCAGTAACTCAAAAATTCCAGTTAAGAAAGACATTTTTTAATTCACTTACAACACACACTTATTCAACATACAGTATAGCGATGTCCCTTACACCCTGTTGCAGGCCTCTTTCATAGCTTGTTGTTGCGGTGGGGCGTATAACTGAATTGGCCAATTCAATTTCACTTTCAAAGAGTACGAAATAAAAGCACATGCAAAATATGTCAATCGTGTAGTCACAAATCCTTTTGAGTGGTTAGTTGTGATAGGCGTAATAGTCCTCCCATGTTAAATTACACACGCGAAGAGTCAGACTCACAAGATACAGTTGGAATCTCAGGAAACAAGCATCAGCGAACACCAGCGAACAGCAGGGTTCATCATCATTGGGCATCATCTGCTTTAGTAGTTCGCAAAAAAAAAATAACAGGACCATGGTTAGCTGATCTCAAAGATATAAACTTAATTATTACTATCAAACACCGCCTCCAAGGCAGTGCATTGGTTGAGTTACTGAGACCCAATGACTTTGCATGAACAAGATGATTGACATTAGACTACAACAAACAAGTTAGATGTGCAAAGAATACACATTTTACATCATACTCTTGAATAACAAATGTCCGATAAGAACATTAAAACTCTAACTGTGTTTAATTGTTAGTATGTACGTAGCTAAACGTAACAAACTGCATCTGGTATTTTGTTAACCATTTAAAGATGATGAACTCTTACAGTTACTGTAGATGCATTAATTAAAGCACTAATTGTGTGCACTGTATTCGTATGATTTTATACAGGGCGACACAAGATTCAATTTGTGGCCCCATTTCAGTCTTTACTTGTGTAACACGCTAAGGCTGACTATTGTAATATTGTAGTCTGTCGTTACATCGTGCTTGGATGTCTGCGGCTTGTCAAGGTGACTGTGAGTGGTGTTTCATGTCCACGGGGCCTTTTCAGTGTAAAAAAAACATTTTAAAACATTTTTTTTTATGCTCGAGCAAAGAAAATTGTCTTGACCGCTCATGACCAAGTTGGACGTTCTTCATTTTCTGTGTGAAGTGATGTGAATTTTCCCCAGTGACTCAAAGAGAAACCTCTTAGCTACATTTAGCTACATTTCCACCAGTGTGGGTGTCACTAGGAGTAGGGTGGGTAAAGTGTCTTGTCCAAAAACACAAGGGGAATGACTAAGATGGAGGAAGCTGGATGCGAACCAAGAACCTTTTAAGTGTCTGGCCTGCCATTCTACCATCTGATCCACTCGTATTTGTATTTTGTTCATATCCAGCGCTGTTATTTTTCATTCCACTTCCTGTTGGTCTCCACTCTCAGCCACTTTACCTCTTCCTGAGCACTGTTTGCCTTACCTGTTCCCTAATTAGCAATCAGGAGACACACCAGTCCCTTGTTACTAATCAGGTGGCTTTTTAAGCCAACATTGTTGGTTAGCTGGTGCTGGTTCATTGTTCTCGGTTCATGCTCGATGCAGCACCGTGTCATGCTGTATACTGGCTACCATGCTGGTTGTACTATATTTTTCAATATTGAAATAATACTTGACCTGTACTGTGCCTCTCGTTTCCTTATCTTGGGGTCACACCAACAACACCCCATGTTAGAAAATGTTCAAATCATAATCAATGATTTTTAATTGGCAAAGATTCATTGACCACGACCAGGACCAGAACTAATTAACAGCAACAAACAAGGGTTTACTGTATTACCGTATTTTCCAGATCATAGGGCGCACCGCATTATAAGGTGCACTGCCAATGAATGGTCTATTTTTCATCTTTGTTCATATATAAGTTGCACCGGATAATAGGGAACAATAAAGGAGTCATATTATGATTATTATTTTTTCTCTAAATTGAAAGCACTTACTTGTTGTTTACATAACATGTAGTATTGGTTCTTTGATCAAAATGTTGCATAAATTATGTTTTACAGATCAACTTCAAGCCACTTTCTGACATTTGCTTTCGGATGCACCGTTTTGTGTGCGGCCTTATTTACGTGTCGTGCAAGGACGGGATTGGAAAACGTGTCAAAAGATGGCGCTAACTGTTTAAGGACATCCAGAATTTATTCATATCAATGACGGAATAATTTCCTTATCCGTAAACAACACCAAAAATGTGTCCTGTGAAAAACCGTCCGACCGGAACTCGAATAACTAAAGTTCCTTGGGTGAATAATGTAAACACACTACACCAGTATGTTTTAGCGCTTTCATGGCGAGTTTGCTGACAGATATAAGTAAGAACTTTACATTACGTTATATTAGAAATGGCAACAGTGGAGGATAAATGCCCCACAACAAGAGGATAAAGAAAAAGAAGGAGCTTATTGATTACAGTGTCTCCACAAACTACAAAGGTGGACGCGTGCATTTTTTCAGGGTTTATGCAGATTCCAAATGCAGATCAGCAGGTACTAGAAGGTAAGAAAAATTGCTTTTGCATAATATTGCAAAACAAACGCCAGATAATATCTTACCTTATACAGACACCATGTATGTTGAAGCACATCAAACGGTGCAGCCTACACTTATCTCTTGTGTTTGACTGCCATCTACTGGTCACGGTTATCATTACACCGTGTACCAAATAAAATTGTTTGGAGGTGGGTAAGCTCAACCAAACTTATTCTTTACATTAGGCACAGCACTTTATAAGGTGCACTGTTGACTTTTGAGAAGAAAAAAATATTTTAACGGGGTCTTATAGTCCGGAAAATACGGTACTCTTGATGACTAAAAGTCGATTTGGCTATGAGAGCCTGTGTGTGTGCATAAAAGTTGCAACCAACAAAAAACGCAGTTCAAGTACGTTTATAAATAGATATTAACAAATATTGAATTATTAATACTTTTCAACTTATGTAAAGATTTGTGTTTACATAAGATAATCACTTATGAACAATAAAAAAAAAGACTATATTCATGTCGACATTTCAGTTCAATCTGACATGTTCCATAATTATTTGTTAGTATTCCATATAAAGTCCAGAGTTTATATGGAGAGGTAATCAAACATTGGTAAGTCCAAGCTGTAAAGAAAAGTGTTCATCCTACTGCAGTGAAGTCAATTCAAAACTGCTGAAGCTCTTTGGCAGTAATTAAAAAGTAAACAAAACATAATAAAATGACAAAAGTATAAAAAGACAAATGTTTTTAAAACATAATTTCTTTAGGGCAGATCTGGGCAAATTAAGACACGGGGGCCGCTAGGCTTTTAGATCTGGACCGCTGGACATTGCCCCAATTTTTTTTTAGATCTTTAAGATGGAAACTGTAGCTGCCATGATGATGTGCAGTGATGTTTTCAAATTACCATAAGTCTTGAACTGTACAAAGTATTTCAATGGTTGGAATCTGTGCTTTTGCATGATATACTAGTTACTAAGTCACAGCAGTTTAGACGAAGCAGTGTGGGCGTGGTTTGTTTCCACAGAGTGTTTCCAGAGCAGCCAGCCTGAAATGCGGGTGTCAGGGACAGACATGGAAGGAGATTTTTACAACAAAGTTCTAAAACTTAGTGATGTATCAGATTGTAGGTGGGTTTTTTTACCCTTGGCGTTCATATTTTACTGTTTGTTGCATTTTTGTTGCGTTTTGCTTGATTGTAAAATTTGTCGATCGAGAGGGGGTGTGATGTTCATATAATGTCAATATTCAGTATTTTATCGTTCATAGTTAATATTGTTAATCCCACATTTTTTTATTTTCATGTACATTCTGGGTGTCTGATTCAGTAAAAACATTTAAAATTCCATTCCGTTTTTTAAGGTTGTCTGTCATAACGTTTTTAGCATTCAATCAGACGTTATTGTGAGTTTTGGTATTAGTGATCCTTAAAATAGATATACCGGCCCCCAGACACATGTTTTTTCTCTTTTTATGTTTGAAGCTATTTTAATTTAGAATTGATGTCTACGGGCTTTTTAATTGACATGTCTGTGATACTGTTAAACCAAACTAAAACGACTACAAAAGACATGTTGACTTACCACTGAACTAAAGTTTTGCAGAAACAAAGTACATTTTGTATCCATGAGGCAATTTATTCCATCAAAGAACAAGCAAATACCTGCAGAACATGATGACGACAGTGACAATCAGCTACTGATTTGGCCTGTCGCCACATTTCTGTGGCCCCCACTAGACATTGTGTACCTAAACAACTGAGTGTTTATGCCAGGGGTTGGCCCTGTCGATCACTCATGCCAGAAAATGATTTGCACCGAACAATTGTACATTTGTATTTAATTTGTGCAAGGTAATCCTATTAGAAACTCAATGAATTTGTATTTATATTGGCATAAATCTAATTTACACTTCATAACTACGGGGTGAGCGCGAAAGTGAAAACAGTCAAAAATGTTATCCCATACTTCTACAAACCCCGTTTCCATATGAGTTGGAAAATTGTGTTAGACGTAAATATAAACGGAATACAATAGTTTGAATATCATTTTCAACCCACATTCAGTTGAATATGCTACAAAGACAACATATTTAATGATAAAACTGAGAAACACTTTTTTTTTTTTTGCAAATAATCATTAACTTTAGAATTTGATGCCGGCAACACGTGACAAAGAAGTTGGGAAAGGTGGCAATAAATACTGATTAAGTTGAGGAATGCTCATCAAACACTTATTTGGAACATCCCACAGGTGTGCAGGCTAATTGGGAACAGGTGCGTGCCATGATTGAGTATAAAAGCAGTTTCCATGAAATGTTAAGTAATTCACGAACAAGCATGGGGTGAGAGTCACCACTTTGTAACCAAATTGTCGAACAGTTTTAGAACAACATTTCTCAACAGCCTATTGCAAGGAATTTAGGGATTTTACCATTTACGGTCCGTAAAATCATCAAAAGGTTCAGAGAATCTGGAGAAATCACTGCACGTAAGCGATGATATTACGGACATTTGATCCCTCAGGCGGTACTGCATCACAAACTGACATCAGTGTGTAACGGATATCACCACATGGACTCAGGAACACTTCAGAAAACCACTGTCAGTAACTACTGTTGGTCGCTACATCTGTAAGTGCAAGTTAAAACTCTACTATGCAAAGCGAAACCCATTTATCAACAACATCTAGGAACGCCGCCGGCTTCGCTGGGCCCGAGCTCATCTAAAATGGACTGATGCAAAGTGGAAAAGTGTTCCGTGGTCTGACGAGTCCACATTTCAAATTATATTTGGAAACTGTGGACGTGGTGTCCTCTGAAACAAAGAGGAAAATAACCATCCGGATTGTTGTAGGCGCAAAGTTCAAAAGCCAGCATCTGTGATGGTATGGGGGTGTATTAGTGCCCAAGGCATGGGTAACTTACACATCTGTGAAGGGACCATTAATGCTGAATGGTCCATACAGGTTTTGGAGCAACATATGTTGACATCCAAGCAACGTTATCACGGACGCCCCTGCTTATTTCAGCAAAACAATGCCAAGCCACATGTTACAACAGCGTGGCTTCGTAGTAAAAAAGTGCAGGTACTTTCTTGGCCCGCCTGCAATCCAGACATGTCTCCCATCGAAAATGTGCGGCACATTATGAAGCGTAAAATACGACAACAAGACAAGTTGTACAACTTAAGCTGTACATGAAGCAAGAATGGTAAAGAATTCCACTTTAAAAGCTTTAACAATTAGTTTCCTCATTTCCAAAACGTTTATTGAGTGTTGTTAAAAGAAAATATGATGTAACACAGTGGTGAACATGCCCCAACTACTTTGGCACGTGTTGCAGCCATGAAATTCTAAGTTAATTATTATTCGCAAAAATAAATTTAGTTTATGAGTTTGAACATCAAATATCTTGTCTTTGTAGTGCATTCAATTGAATATGGGTTGAAAAGGATTTGCAAATCATTGCATTCCGTTTATATGTACAGCTAACACAATTTCCCAACTCAAATGGAAATGGGGTTTGTACTTTAGTAAGATAATACGAATGTAAAAAAAAATGTGGGTTTTAAATTTTCATTTTTTTTTTGCTTTTTTTTTTTGCATTCAAAATCTTGTTACAGGCTTTGACAACACAAGCTGTCTCATTTGATTGATTTAAAACCTGGTAGGCCAAATGCGCCTTTTCCAGCCTTTGAGGGCTGACATTTTGTGAGATAATTATCTTGCCACTGGTCATGAATACAGTACTGATGGTGCATCTCTTTTAAAATGGCATTGCAACTGTGAGACATCTAAACTGCCTCTGGTACACCCTCTCTTGTGGTTTGCATCATTCACACACAGCAACATCTTTTTTTTTTCTTTTTTTCAAATCTGTGAACCACCGCTTTCTATACAAATATATGTATTTGACTGTATATAAATGCTTATTTTGAAAATGTAACTTTGTTTACAGATTATAAAAAATCTGTTGTTGCGTTCCCTAATTTTGAGTGTACATTAATAAAGGTGTGTGTTGCTGAGCCCGACCTGAACATAATCTGGACTGGACCAGGTTTGAAAAATTGTTTAAACAATCTACAAACCCCGTTTCAATATGATTTGTGAATTTGTGTTAGATGTAAATATAAACAGAATACAATGATTTCCAAATATTTTTCAACCCATATTCAATTGAATGCACTACAAAGACAAGATATTTGATGTTGTTTTTTTGCAAATAATAATTAACTTGGAATTTCATGGCTGCAACATGTGCCAAAGTAGTTGGGAAAGGGCATGTTTACCACTGTGGTACATCACCTTTTCTTTTAAAGGGGAACATTATCACAATTTCTGAAGGGTTAAAACCAATAAAAATCAGTTCCTAGTAGCTTATTTTATTTTTCGAAAGTTTTTCTCAAAATTTAACCCGTCACTCAATATCCCGAAAAACGGCTTCAAAGTGCCTGATTTAACCGTTGTTATATCCACCCGTCCGTTATCCTGTGACTTCACAGCGTGACCACACAGAAACAAACATGGTGGATAGCACAGAAAGGTATAGCGATAGTAGCTCGGGTTCAGACTCGGATTTCAGCGCCGTAAGCCATTCAACAGATTACGCATGAATTGAAACGGATGGTTGGAGTGTGGAGGCAGGTACCAAAAACGAAATTAAAGAAGAAATAGAAGCTTTTGAGCCATATCACGACAGACAGCGGCACGGAAGGAAGCGCGGAAGAATTTGGCGATCGCCTTTTAACCAACGATTGGTATGTGTTTGTTTGGCATTAAATGTGGGTGGAGGGAAGGGCTGGATGCAAATATAGCTACACATGAGGCATAATGATGTAGTATGAACAGACAGCTAGCCTAAATAGCATGTTTTGCATTGATTATCTTGCAGTAATGCCGTGACCAAATATGTCTGATTAACACACTCCACATAAGTCGATAACATCAACAAAACTCCCCTTTGTGATTTCGTTGACTTTATCTTTGGAAATGCTTTTGCTTTGAGTGTCGCAGGATATCCACACACTCTTGCCATAACTGTGCCATCTTTGTCGTAGCATAGCTGTCATCGGTACAGTGTGCTGAACAAACGAGGGACTTTCGCATCTTTTGACCCCTGTGGCTACTTGAATCCCTCTCTGTTCGTGTTGTTACACCCTCCGACAACACACCGACGAGGCATGATGTCTGCAAGGTACCGGAAAACAGTCGAAAAAACGGAAAATAACAGAGCTGATTTGACTCTGTGTTTGTAATGTGTTTGAGAAAATGGCGGGTCGCTTCACAATGTGACGTCACGGGTGAAAGGTCATCGCTCCGACAGGCGAAAAATTGAAAGACATTTAAATCGCCAAATTCACCCTTTTAAAGTTCAGAAATCAGTTAAAAAAACGTATGGTCTTTTTTCTACAACATCAAGGTATATATTGACGCTTACATAGGTCTGGTGATAAAGTTCCGCTTTAACAACACTCAATGAAAGTTTGGGAACTGAGGAAACCGATTGTTGAAACTTTGAGAGTGGAATTCTTTCCCATTTTGGTTTTATTTAGATCTTCAGTTGTTCAACAGTCCGGGGTCTCCGCTGTCGTGTTTTACGCTTCATAATGCGGCACACATTTTCGATGGGAGACAGGTCTGGACTGCATGCGGGCCAGAAAGTACCCACACTTTTTTTTACGTAGCCACGGTGTTGTGACACGTGCTGAATGTGGCTTGGCATTGTCTTGCTGAAATAAGCAGGGGCGTCCATGAAAATGAAGGCGCTTTGATAGCAGCATATGTTGTTCCAAAACCTGTATGGACCTTTCAGCATTAATGGTTCCTTCACAGATGTGTAAGTTACCTATGCCTTGGGCACGAATGCACCCCATACCATCACAGATGCTGGCTTTGTCACGCAGTTGTGGACAAAGGGGTGTACCTCGCCCCATCCTTTCTTGTGAAAGACTAAGCATTTTTTGGGAAGCTGTTTTTATACCCAATCATGGCACCCACCTGTTCCCAATTATCCTGCACACCTGTGGGATGTTCCAAATAAGTGTTTTATGAGCATTCCTCAACTTTATCAGTATTTATTGCCACCTTTCCCAACTTCTTTGTCACGTGTTGCTGCCATCAAATTCTAAAGTTAATGATTATTTGCGAAAAAAAAAAAAAAGTTTATCAGTTTGAACATCAAATATGTTGTCTTTGTAGCACATTCAACTGAATATGGGTTGAAAAGGATTTTCAAATCATTGTATTCTCTTTATATTTACATCCAACACAATTTCCCAACTCATATGGAAACAGGGTTTGTAATTTCATTGACAACCTGGTCCTTTTAAAAAAAAACAAAAAAAACAAGATCAATAAATAAAAAACGTTCTTGAATAAAAAAAGAAAGTAAAACAATATAACAACAGTTACATAGAAAGTAGTAATTAATAAAAATGAGTAAAATTAACTGTTAAAGGTCAGTACTATTAGTGGACCAGCAGCATGAACATTCATGTTTGCTTCACAGACTATATGTATCCCTTGCAGATTGAATTGATATATATTGTAGGATCCAGAATATTAATAACAGAAAGAAAATGCACTTTTGTGTATCTTGTGTTTTTGTATTGATTTAATAAAAATAATAAATAAATAAATAAATAAATGTTTATGTACTAAATTACCCGGAAGGATTATCAATGTAATCAGGAAACAAAAGTAGGTCTCGTTAATTAAGTGTTGATATATTGTTACATGTTGGTTTTCCTGCTTTGTTTACATAAGAAGCAAACAGAAAATTTGATTAGTCATCTGACGTGCGTGTTTGAGCGGCGCTCAGAAAATTCCTGGAGGACTAAAAAAACTAGCATGATTGAGCTTGTTCTTTGTGGACGTTATTTTTATTTTTTTTTATTACTCATTTTTAGGATAGCAGGTTTTGATTCTGATGTATATATGTATATACATATATATGTATGAATATATTTATGTATATACAGTATGTATATGCATGTAATAATGTGCATGTATGTGTATATGTATAAATGTGTCTATGTATATATGTGTACATATGTACGTATGTTTGTATGTATGTATGTATATATGTGTGTGCGTGCTCGGATCATGTCTTATTCTATTCCATCCAACAGCTGACGACGCCGATACCCGATTGTGGTAAAATACTATTTTTGTACTTCTTAGCTTCCATGTTATTCCTTGGTTTATTCCCTAGCTCACATGCTAGCGCCTTTAGTTCCTTCTAGCTCCCATGCTAGTTCTGTTTATTTTGTCTTTAGTGCCTTGTGCAAGTGTTTCTGTTCTTAGTTTGTTTTGTTAGTGTAAATAAACCTTATTTTCCTATCTTCACAAATGCAATTTTGTAGTCCAATGTCATACAGGAGTGTTTCCTGAATGTGTTACTTAACTGAAAGTCATTGATTTGCTCAAAACCTGGTGACAGTAAGAACAGTAAGAATTAGGTGCACTTTTTTGTCTTAAATAGAAACATGTCCTGCTTAACTTAAAACAGAATACATTTAGTGTGCAACTTTATAATAGAGCAGGTATCCAACTTTAATCAGTATAAAAACTACTTTGACAAAAAGAGAGGTGAAATATTTGTTTCACTAATATGAATGGCAACAATTTAATTGTGCTTTATTCACAAATTAGATCCCTTCTCAGTGAGATTATTAATTTTATGCTAGTATGTTATGGAATTTATCATTAGATAAAAGCACCAAACACACTCTCATAGCTCATTAAAGTGGAATAAATGACACGCCACTAAGAATTCTAAGACACATACCTCTCTCCTCCTACCGAAATGTGCAAACTGAATGTGTAATATCCTCATTGAATGAGGACGTGTGATCAATCTCAGACCAACTGCACTCTGTAAAATAACAAACACGCTCACATGAATATTGAGCTTATTGCAACCATAGACAGCAGAACACTCCTATTTTAACTTTTATACATTTACTTTAGTTATCTGCTTCACTGACAAGATGCCTGCTTGGTGCGTGTTGGTGAATGTGGCAAAACTGCTGAGTCAAAACTGCCGTATGACGTCACAATTTACCATTTTCTTTTACAGGGCGCACCTACCATGAAAACAAAATAATCGGCTCTGTTGGCCTCTTACGTAATAAAAATACTTGACAAAGTGCAGCAGCTCAATACGGAATGTGTACTTTTGTTTCTAAATTCGGGATTCTTTTTTTTTTTCAAGGGATGTTTGGCAACTTTATTCAAGTAGCATTCACACTATCGGCGTCATTCTCATGTTCATGTTTCGCTTAGAAAAAAAGATGTTATTTCAAATTCGATTTGCGCCGATGATAAGAAAGTTTGTCACTTCAATACTAAAAAATTACCTCAGTAATACACATATCTATATATATACACACACACGTATATATATATATATATATATATATATATATATATATATATATATATATATATATATATATATATATATATATATTCACAGGACTGTCTCAGAAAATTTGATTATTGTGATAAAGTCCTTTATTTTCTGTAATGCAACTAAAAACATGAACATGTCATACATTCTGGATTCATTACACATCAACTGAAATATTGCAAGCCTTTTATTATTTTAATATTGCTGATTATGGCATACAGCTTAAGAAATCTCAAACATCCTATCTCAAAAATGTTTAATATTTCCTCAGACCAAGTTAAAGAGAAAGATTTATAACAGCAAAACAAAATTAAACATTTGAAAATGTCAATAAATGCACTCAGTACTTGGTTGGGAATCTTTTTGCACGGATTACTGCATCAATGCGGCGTGACATGGAGGCAATCGGCGTGTGGCATTGCTGAGGTGTTATGGATGCCCAGGATGCTTCAACAGCGGCCTTCAGCTCATTTGCATTATTGGGTCTGGTGTCTTTCAGCTTTTTCTTCACAATAACCCACAAATTCTCTATGGGGTTTAGGTCAGAAGAGTTGGCAGGCCAATCGAAGACAGTAATGCCATGGTCAGTACACCAGTTACTGCTGGTTTTGGCACTGTGAGCAGGTGCCGGATCATGCAGGAAAATTAAATCATCATCTCCATAGAGCTTTACGACAGATGGAAGCATGTACACAGCTGCATTGACTCTGGACTTGATGAAACACAGTGGACCAAAACCAGCAGCTGACATGGCTCCCCAAACCATTGCTGACTGAGGGAACTTCCGTTGTCTAGAGTTCAGGAGTGGTTTGACCATGGGAATACGGCTACTGAAGCTGTATCTGTATATATATATATATATATATATATATATATATATATATATATATATATATATATATATATATATATATATATATATATATATATATATATATATATATATATATATGTATATATATATATATACACACACACATACATATACATATACACGTGTACATGTATATACATATATATACACATACAGTATATACAATTCCCGTTTCCATATGAGTTGGGAAATTGTGTTAGATGCAAATATAAATGGATTACAATGATTTGCAAATCATTTTCAACCCATATTCAGTTGAATATGCTACAAAGACAACATATTTGATGTTCAAACCGATAAACTTTTTTTTTTTTTTTTGCAAATAATCATTAACTTTAGAATTTGATGCCAGCAACACGTGACAAAGAAATTGGGAAAGGTAAAATAAATACTGATAAAGTTGAGGAATGCTCATCAAACACTTATTTGGAACATCCCACAGTTGTACAGGCTAATTGGGAACAGGTGGGTGCCATGATTGGGTATAAAAACGGCTTCCCAAAAAATGCTCAGTCATTCACAAGAAAGGATTGGGTGAGGTACACCCCTTTGTCCACAATTGCGTGAGCAAATAGTCAAACAGTTTAAGAACAACGTTTGTCTAAGTGCAATTGCAAGAAATTTAAGGATTTTAACATGTACGGTCAATAATATCATCAAAAGGTTCAGAGAACCTGGAGAAATCACTCCACGTAAGCCGCATGGCCGGAAACCAACATTGAATAACCGTGACCTTCGATCCCTCAGACGGCACCATATCAAAAACCGACATCAACCTCTAAAGGATATTACCACATGGGCTCAGGAACACTTCAGAAAACCACTGTGTCTAGATACAGTTCGTCGAAGCTCTACATAAAACAAGAATGGGGAACGATTCCATTTTCAAAGCTTCATTAATTAGTTTCCTTAGCTCCCAAACGTTTATTGAGTGTTGTTAAAAGAAAAGGTGATGTAACACAGTGGTGAACATGCCCTTTCCCAACTACTTTGCATGTGTTAAGTTAATTATTATTTGCTAAGAAAAATAAAGTTTATGAATTTCAACATCAAATATCTTGTTTTTGTAGTGCATTCAATTGAATAAGGGTTGAAAAGGATTTGCAAATCATTATTCCGTTTATATTTAGATCAAACACAATTTTCCAACTCATATGGAAACAGGGTTTGTATATATACACACACACACATATATATATATATATATATATATATATATATATATATATATATATATATATATATATATATATATATATATATATATATATATATATATATATATATACATATATATATATATATATATATATACATATATATATATATATATATATACATATATATGGATGTTTTTTAAGACAATTGCATGTAATAACAGATGGAAAGTTTATTTTGGTGTGTTTTGCACAGGGAAATAAGGTCACTGGGTCATAGACCCATTTTTAAAGTAGGAACAGTTAAAAAAAATGATGATAATGAAGAGCCGAGAACCCATTTCCGTGCTATCAATCAATAATGTTTTTGCCCAAAGGATTCATCCCTTCCATTTGCAACAAAACAAAGCCTCTGAATTACGTCAGATGTATCATGTCCATGCACATCTTTTTTTCACTCTCAGTACTGACGCATTTTTGGGTGTACACAAATCAATATAATGCTGTGAACGGGCTGTGATGTATTTGAAGCATGCTAGACTAACTGCTGCTCGATATTTCACAATGACACAGACACAGCATGCCATCTCCTGAATGTATCACATCAGCTAGTGGACTGCACGCAGTAGTGCTCATTACCCTGCGCATAGCAACAGCTACATAGCAACTGCTGCACACTGCTTAGCAACAGCTGCAAAGACCTTAAAAGAGGGGAAGGAGGAGGGAGTGGATTCTTTGGGTTTAGATGAGACAATTCCTGATCGGACATAGCTTTTTAATTAGGTTTTTCGTTTGATGTTTGGTTTGATTAACTTGACATTTCATAGCAAACTGACAATTCCTTCTCTTTTCTACCCACAGACATTCGCTCGCTGCCCGATGTGGCAATGACCGGAAACTGTACAACTGAGTGCAGTGAACTGGGCCACTCCGACGCCTGCTGGATGCCCGGGCATCCCTCTCCTGTACGCAGGGCGAGGAACCCCCCGAAACTCTCCACCTTTGTGCCTTACCAGGAAAGAGGAAGTCTGGGACGCCTGGCAAACGGGAGTGTCATTCTGGGTGGTGAAGAGCACCGATCACACCTTCCGCCCTCTCGCAGTGCCTATTCCGGCAGCGGTCAGGACGCCAGTCAGGACTGCCCTTTGGAAGAGATGCCCCTCAGCGTAACGTCTGAGTTCCCGCCCACCTCCCCGTCTGCCCACACTCCTAAACGAGAAATCTATTTGTGAATATCAACCTTGAATCAGTGCAGAGATGAAGAAAAGATCAAACATGGCAGAAAAACAAAACAGGCTACCCCTCGATGCCCAGTTATAACAGAAGACTGTGATCCATCCAATTACTGGCATGATCACTTGGGCCATTTGCCATCTCCACTTTCAATTAAATTATTAGCACAATTATTACAAAGTTTAATTGATATACACATTCATTCATTTACACACAATCTTGTAGAATGCGGCTCAAAACGAGTTCAGTCACTACTGATTATTTTCGTAGTTGGCCAACCTACACAGTCAAGTGATCTTTTTTTAATTTGAAAGTTGTGATCAGTGCTCCTGTGCCATTCTTAGAAGATTTTGATAGACAGCCAGTCAGGCGCTATCTGAAGGCTTTTGACTAACAATCAAACAAAATGTTCTGTAGTTGTACAGTGCTGTAAATACATTTTGGACTGTATGCTCTACATATATTTTTGTCTGGTAAAAGCTGATAACAAAAAAAAAAGTAATTTGACTCAGAATTTAAGGATATTTGAGCTTTTTGTTTTATTTCGCTGCTGCTGTTTAAAAGTTGATTGAAAACATCTTCAGGAGAGCAGCTCAATATTGTGGAAAGCATTTATCCGCTCCATATAATCACACACACCTTCAACCCCTAATCATAGCAGAATGGCCTTTACCTCTGCTCCCTGTGGAGCTTTGCCGTGGGTGGAGAAACCTGTGCAGCAACATTTGAACAGACATTATGTTCCATTGACTCTCAGCACTGTGACCTATAGTTTATCATCAAAACGGTTGACTTGGCCACAGTCCCCTGGAGTCGCAATGACCAAACGCCAAACCAAAATTGGCTTTTAATTCGAATCCTTCTGACTCTGTTAGGGAAAATATTCCAGTGTGATTTTTTTCCCTAAAAAGGCTTTCTTCAGCCAGACAATCTACTTGCTTCCCTTCCTTTTAGATATAATGCAGACTTATTTACCTGAAGTTTAATAAAACAACACTTGAGACTTAAGAGCAGTCGAGAACCGGAGTACACACAACACATGTCTAGTCCTCCTCATTCTGAGCATTTTCTTCGTTTTTCATAGTATCATATTCAAATCGCAATATCTGTATTCAGAGGTCCAACGGAACCACTTAGAGAGGAAAGCATAGTCCTTCAAGAATGTCGTAGAAATAAACCACCATTTACATAACTGAAGCAGGCCTGAATACACTATGAGCATTCTTGTCCTTTGGCGACCAAAATAAAATGTAGGGATTTGTTTCTCTTAATAGAGATTTCCTGAGTTAATCTGCGGGATATGCCTGAAGGACACTTTGTATTAGTCGGTAATTGGATGCTAATAACGACTACATTACCCTGCCTTGCAACACTGTACAGTGTAGTGTCAGGCGGTGTCTTTGATTCAAACATTGATATGATAAGACTTGTAGATACCTTTCACCTCCGCAGCAAATTTCCATGGTGAGATTGTGTCTCTAAGTAAGGGCGAAAGATCCCCGAATAGACGCATCCTAATTAGGGTGAGTAATGAGTCCTGAGCTGTGGCGTGTGTGTGTGAAGCACAAGCCCCAGGACAAGGCACCCACCAAATAATGCACATCCACCCGCAGCGCTACAATCACTTAAAAAGATCAGCACTTACCTCATCATGCTGCCATTGAAAACTGCATTTAGAGCAATTGAACTGAAAACATATGGAAATCACTGGACATGGCCATGATTAAATAAGTCGGACGATTATCCGGCCTTGAGGGGGAAAAAGCACATTATGCCGTTTTCAAAGCCATTTAGCAACTAGAAATAAATTCAAACAACAGCCATGATGCACTGTGATTAAACCCCCACGAGCACCCCTCGGAAAGTGGTCTAACGGCCCGCAAGCAGCGAGTGCGATCACTGACCTGGAATTAACGACAGACAGAAAGATAGTAAGGAGTGATAAAGCCAATGCCGAATCGCCTCAGTCACAACTTTTATCTGTTTAAGTGTCTCGACTCCTTTAAGACCTGCTTTGAATTGATATCCCCCGCCCCCTTTGGGATTAATCCTAACCTGATTCTAGTTTAAGTGAGAGATGTTTATCACTGGCACATATCTGCAAGGTATCTCCTTGATCACCAATTTGGAGCAGAAATGATCAGGCATTACTCAGAATAGAATAAAAGATTGATTTAAGTGCACCACAGATTAGTTTTTTTTTTGTTTTTTTTTGATGAGTCGGACTCTTAAACTAAAGCCAATAATAACTCTCAGCTTGCCTAAGGAAAAAAAACATCACTCATCCTGAATAATGCCTTTGAACGTCACAAAGCACTGAAATACACTGATGAAAAATGTTCAATTTGTACTTTGCATAGATTTATTGTTGAATTCACCTGAGTATTTTTGCCTCTCTGTGATCTGTATTGTAAAGTGATCATTCCTGTCGACAGATGGACAGATTACTGTGTTAAAATTGGCTGGGGGTTTTGTTTTGTATCGGTCAAAGAATCTTAGCAAAGCGGTTGTGTGAATTAAAAAAAAAAAAAAAAAAAAAAAAAATCTCTTGGTGGTGTCAGTGTACATACAGTAGTACTCCACAATCCGTTGTTTGCTGTCAAAGCAGGCTGGGATTTTAGCATGAATTCCAAAGATAATTGGTAGAAACTGTTTTACTGTTTCTTTCACCTTCTGAAATGTCAGTGCTGGTTCATATTCAAAAAGGCCCCTCCCCATGAACTGAAAATTAACTGCACATAGATTTTCATCTTTTTCACAGTCCATGGAAAACAGACAACTGCCTTGAGACTACATCTTTGCAAGAGAGAATCTAGTTGTTATCCTAACTGTTGGTATATTTATATAGGATTAAAATGCTTGTGATGCCATGTTTTTGTACAGTTTTATGTACATACAAGTGACGCTTTCTAAAAGTTCTGAGAAAAGCCGATGGCATATAAAAATTGTAAGATGTTTTCTTGAGCTGTGCACATCTTTGCCTTGGTTGGATTGACCTTTGCTGAGTCGGTGTGAATGTGGCCGTTCTATGCCTGCACTGTAGTCATTCACTGGCTCCCACATCCTGAGGACTTAATCAGTTATTATGTTTATTGTGATCAGTGGTTTGTCCTATCTTACCAATTTGTTAAACTCCTGTGTTCTGCTTTGTTCTGTTTTCGCATGTTGAAAACTTATCTTGTAATACTGTCCTCATGAACTTTGTAATAAAATTACTTCAGGGAAAAAGAAATGCCTTTTGTGGTTTGTCTATCACTGCTGTCATGCCTGCGTGACCAATCAGCACTCATGCAAAAGTGTATTAGTTACGCATTTTACTTTGCATCTCAGTGCATTAACTGTGGTCTGTTCGAGGACCCTTGATTAAAGGTATAGACAGAGATGTTGCTAGTTTTTCAAGACAGGTGGTGATTTAACACCCAGCAGATGCACTGATAAAATTGTAACTATGATAATGTTGTATAAGTATCAGTGGTATAATCCACTGGTGATACTATGTGCATCAGATCATCTCTGAAGTAAGGGAAAACCAGGCAGATTTCTAATCATAATTAAGTTAACAATGAAAGGTTATATGTTTAAAGGGGAACATTATCACAATTTCAAAAGGGTTAAAAACAATAAAAATCAGTTCCCAGTTTTTATTTTAAATTTACCGTCCCGGAATATCCCTAAAAAAAGATTTAAAGTGCTGGATTTTCGCTATTTGTGATGCGACTATCCATTTCCCTGTGACGTCATACAGTGCTGCCAATGTAAACAAACAATGGCGAATAGCACAGCAAGATATAGCGACATTAGCTCGGATTCAGACTTGGATTTCAGCGGCTTAAGCGATTCAACAGATTACGCATGTATTGAAACGGATGGTTGGAGTATGAAAGTATTGAAGAAGAAACTGAAGCTATTGAGCGAATAGCTATTGACGCTATTCATAGCCATAGCATGGCCGAATAGCTGCGTTAGCATCGCTGGTAAAATGTGCGGACCAAACGATCAGGACTTTCGCATCTCGTGACACTGGAGCAACTTAAATCCTTCGATTGGTAAGTGTTTTTTTCGCATTAAATGTGGGAGGAAGGACATGTAATATAGTTGCAAATGCATCTGCAGATTATCCATACATCTCTGTGCCATGTCTGCTTTAGCACCGCCGGTAAATAGCATGTTAACATCGATTAGCGTAGCATGTTAACATCGATTAGCTGGCAGTCAACATCAACAAAACTCACCTTTGTGATTTCGTTGACTTTATCGTTGCAAATGCATCTGCAGGTTATCCATACATCTCTGTGCAATGTCTGCTTTAGCACCGCCGGTAAGTAGCATGATAGCGTCGATTAGCGTAGCATGTTAGCATCGATTAGCTGGCAGTCACGCCACGACCAAATATGTCTGATTAGCACAAAAGTCAACATCAACAAAACTCACCTTTGTGATTTCGTTGACTTTATCGTTGCAAATGTATCTGCAGGTTATCCATACTTCTCTGTGCCATGTCTGTCATCGCCGGTAAAATGTGGAGACACTCTGGCACATTCAACGGGGGTCTGGCGGCGGACACTTTCGCATCTTTGGGCCAGTGGTGCAGCTTGAATCCCACCCTGTTACTGTTGTTACACCCTCCGACAACACACCGGCGAGGCATGATGTCTCCAAGGTTCCAAAAAATAGTCGAAAAAACGGAAAATAACAGAGCTGAGACCAAATGTTTGCAATGTGTTGAAAATGAAAATTGCGGCTGCATTACCTCGGAGACGTCACGTTCTGACGTCATCGCAAAAAGAGCGAGAAATAGAAAGGCGTTTAATTTGCCAAAATTCACCCATTTAGAGTTCGGAAATTGGTTAAAAAAATATATGGTCTATTTTCTGCAACATCAAGGTATATATTGACGCTTACATAGGTCTGGTGATAATGTTCCCCTTTAAATTCATGTTCTGGCCACTCGATGTTGGCCCCTTTTTTTCTTATTGTTTTTTTTTAGAATATCAATCACAATTTATTTATACAACCCTTAAACAAAAGTGCCTCAAAGGGCTTCACAAACCACAACAACATCTCCTGATCTGGACCCACATCCAGGCAAGGAAAAAACTTAAAAACAACCCAAACAGAGAAAAAGAAATGGGATGGAGCCGCAGATGTGGAGACCCCCCTCTAGGAAGACCGGCTGCTATGGATGACTAGTGAGTACAGTTATTGAGTTGTTAAATTAATAGATCATGTGAGAGTCCAGCCTATCGAAGAGCCAACAGAGGGTCAGAGAGAGCTCTTCTTGCATACAGATAAGTCGACAACGCAGACATGTCACCAACTGGTGCATTAAAGAGTGGTCCACCCGGGACTCGACTTGGAACAGCTACCGCCTCTTCCAGATTGGTTCCTCTCCAAACATTATCTGTGACCACCTGGTAACCTCTCAATGCAGAAGATGATAAAGTGTCAGGAAAGCTGGTCTAAACAGGATCTATACAAAATAAAAAGTGAATAAGTTAGATTTAAGATGAAACTTAAATGCTTCAACTGAGGTAGCATCGCTAACTGTTGCCGGTAGGGCATTCCAGAGTACTGGAACTCAATAACGACAACGCTCCAGAACCTGCAGACTATTTATGGGCTCTGATGGTAGGCTTTGATGATGCTAAACCTTTCAGTATTTTGTATCTAAATAACAAAACCTTAGAATTGCACCTGAAGTGTACCAGGAGCCACTGCAGGTGGGCTAGTACAGGCATAACATGATCAAACTTTCTTGTCCTGGTCAAAAGTCTAGCAGCTACATTTTTTACCAACTGCAATCTTTTAATACTGGGCTTTGGGAGAAACTAATATGTTACAGTAATCAAAATGAGAGGTAACAAACATAAGTACAATGATTTCGGAATCATTGGTGAACAAATACAACACCATTTTTTTTTTGGTAATGTTTATCTACATATAACCCCATCTTTAAAAAGTCAAAACCCCCAATTAGTTTTTAATGTGTTTTCAAAAAGCCGGTTTCAACCAAGCATGGTGGTACGGTGGTTAGTGCTCGTGCCTCAGAATATGAAGGTCCTGGATTCGATTCCCGGGATCTTTGTGGAGTTTGCATGTTCTCTCCGTGACTGTGTGGGTGCCCTCCGGTTACTCCGGCTTCCTCGTACCTCCTTTCCATCTGTGTTAGCGTTGCGATGGAGTGGCGACTTGGCCAACCTTCCACCCGAGTGCAGCTGGGATAGATGTGATTCAACCAAAGCCATGCAACAATTATTTTTTCAGTGCATGTAACCTACCTAGTGTGTTGGGTTAAGGGTGAGAGGAGTGGCCCTTTAGGAGTCTTGTTTATGGACGCCCATGATTTGGTGCTATGGCCCTGGTGTGTAATCTGTCTTTTACTGTACGTCAAAGGAACTATACCACCTGAACAGGGTAAAGTGGTATAAAAAAATGGATGGATGCTTAAGTTGTTTACATATGATGCAAACATTTAATCAGCTGTCTGCATTTGCTAAACCTCGGTGGGAATGTTGATAACACAAACCTTTTTATCTTAAAAGAACAAATGGACTGGGGCATTTGTAACCCACTCTGTTGCTTTTAATGACATTCTTGATTGGTTGCTTAGGAAAATTGTACAACTGCTCTTGGCCCAGGAAAAGGCCCCTTTTTGTGGGGTCTGTACTACAGTACGATTGTACTTGATAGTTATGAATATTGTCTAAATGATCATAAAAAATGCTATGGATATTTTTTTACACCGCTTAAAATGAATACAGTTCTAATACACTGTGCTTATTTTCGTAACAGGTCTTACTCGATTCCCATGAACACTTCAAACTCACATAGAGGATGAGTTTCTCCCATCCTTGTACACAAGTTTCATTATATTGGAAACTGATTGTTCCCAGGGCCTGAAGTGGGTCAGTCCCAGGACCTGTGTTAAGAATTTCTGGAACTTGAAAAACAAAGTACCACAAGTGGATAATCCTTCCACTCAGCATAATTAGAGCAGTTCTTTAAACTCTTTAGACTTACACCATTTTCTCAAAAAAAAAAAGAAAAGAAAAAAGGTTTTACTATATAGGGTACCTACAAAAGGTTTTTATTTAACACTTGCATAATATTCTAAAAAGGCTTATCCAGTGTAGAAATGCAAATAAGTTACATATAAAACAGCCTGCAATTGAGTTGTGTGCTATTGGTGAAAAAAACCTCTAAATAGTATTATTAGTAGTAGTAGTAATATTTACTAGCAACATTTTAACATTTCCTTGTCTGTTTTTTTATAATTCTTCTTTACTTGTATTTTTACAATGTGCTACTGGGCAATAAAACAAACAAAAACACATGTCAAGCCTTAAATATCCTCTGAATGACCGCTGTAGTCGGCACAGATCCAAATATGAGTTTGAGTATGTTTTTCCTGCACATTTTCTCTACTTTACGGCCTGCACCTGAGCATTGTTTGAAAGTTGATCATTGTATTAATAATATCTGCAGTGTAAAAATGTTAAATTTGTTGGCCGCTTTTCATTCTTTTTTTGTAGTTTTCTTATATAATTGTTTTTTGACAATGTGGCGCTGGCCAAGAAATAACAAGTAAATAACAGACTCTTGGACTACATCCTGTAGAGGTAATAGTATGAACATAACTACAACATTTGATGGATTAACGTATGTGACATTGTATCTACGAGTTGTGTTAAGTGATTGGGAAATCATTAAATATTAAAAAACACATTTTCAGTTCAGTTCAAATTATTTAGAACATGCATACGATACATAATGCATTACATATTTCCAGTTGTTTCATTACATCACGTCCGAAAAGGAGTCGGAAGAAGCTGAGCATATTTAATTCAACCCCTTTTCACAACGTAGCATTTTTATCCCGTTTCCTTGTTTCCTGTAATAGAACAGTGAATGAATAAATAATAAATAAATAATATACCCTAGTTAGTAAACAAATATTAAATACAGAAACAATATTTATTTTAGAAAAAAAGGGGGTTTAAAATAATTTTTAAGATTATTGTTCTGTGTACACTTTAGTCTGAACAGTCTCTTAAACAGAATCATATTGGTGCTATGTTGGATCTCTTTGGTTAATCCATTACATAATTTAATTCCACATACTGATATACTAAAGGTTTTAAGTGTTGTATGTGCATAAACATTTTCCTCTAAGGTTATAGTTCTCCTCTTTTGCTGAGAATAATCATTGTACATTCTTGAGTAGCAGGTTATAGTTTGCTTTGTACATCATTTTAGCTGTTTGTAAATGCTCCAAATCATTGAATTTCAATATTTGTGATTCAATAAAGTGTTTGTATGCTCTCTATATCCAACATCCAACATCTTTTTTGTAACACCGATAGTGAATGAAGCGCACATTTGTAGTTGTTTCCCCATATTTCTACACAATAACTCCGATATGGTAACATTAGTGAGCATTACAGAATGTGAGGTGATTTTTGCTCTAGAACATATTTTGCTTTATTTTATCAACGTTTTTCTTGCTACTCTATTGGTGTATATTTTTACATGAGATTTCCAGTTAATTTCATCACCCATTATTACACCCAAAAATGGGTTTTCTTTTACCCTTTCAGTATGTACTCCCTCTATTTGTTATTGTGTTTAACTTTCTCTTGTACTGTTACCAAAAAGCATTATTTTAGTTTTACTGAGATTCAAAAATGCTTGTCAAACCATCTTTTTAATTTGTTAATTTATTCTGATATTTTTTTTATTAGCTTTTCTATGTTCTCTCCTGAACAAAACACAGTTGTATCAACTGAATATAATACTAACTTTAAATCTTTTGTAACTTTACAAATTTTGTTTATATAGAGATTTAACAATTTTGGACGGAGTATTGATCCCTGATGTACGTCACAAGATATTTTCAGCTCTGTAGAAGTTTGCCTATCTTCACATATTGCTTTCTGTTGGTTAAGTAGCTTCTTACCCAGTTCAAGACCAACCCTCTGATTCCATGCCTTTTTAATTTGTTTATTAAAGGCCTACTGAAATGAGAATTTCTTATTTAAATGGGGATAGCAGGTCCATTCTATGTGTCATACTTGATCATTTCGCGATATTGCCATATTTTTGCTGAAAGGATTTAGTAGAGAACATCGACGATAAAGTTCGCAACTTTTGGTCGCTAATAAAAAAGCCTTGCCTGTACCGGAAGTAGCAGACGATGTGCGCGTGACGTCACTGGTTTTAGAGCTCCTCACATCCGCACATTGATTACAATCATGGACACCAGCAGCGAGAGCAATTCGGACCGAGAAAGCGACAATTTCCCCAATAATTGGAGCGAGGATGAAAAATTTGTGGATGAGGAAAGTGAGAGTGAAGGACTAGAGGCCAGTAGGAGCGATTCACATAGGGAAGATGCTGTGAGAGGCGCCGTGGCAGCCGTGGGGGTGGCAGGACTACTCGGCCACCCCCAACAAGGGATAGAGCCATACCGCTTTGAACCCGACGCTGACGGTCAGGAGGACACTGATGATATTGATGCTAGAGTAGTACACGACATAGATCGCTTTCAGAATACAGAATGGTAAAATGTTATTTAGTTATAGACTAGTTTTAGCTTGTGGCCTAGTCTTGCACTATTACTGTTAGTGTTACAACTTACACCCCAGGCACAGGCCTATCTATAGACTAAGTATCTATCATTGACACTATGTCAAACCTAATTATCCATCCATCCATCCATCGTTTTCTGCTTATCTGAGGTCGGGTCGCGGGGGCAGCAGCCCAATCAGGGAAGCCCAGACTTCCCTCTCCCCAGCCACTTCGTCTAGCTCTTCCCGGGGAATCCCGAGGCGTTCCCAGGCCAGCCGGGAGACATCATTCCTATGGGCCACAGCTCCATATACCGGCAATACTAAAAATATGCATGTAAAAAAAATGCATGTAGATCGATAAGATCCACAACAAGACAATGATAATATTAATTATTGCACATGTATGCAGATTGCAGGTGTGAATAATATGAATTGGTTCACAAATATTGTGAATATTTCTATTTCCAGGTATACATGTCACAACTGTGTGAATATGGAGACAGTGGCTGAGTGTGCCTGCTGTCATGAGATACAGGCAGTGGCCACAACAATGGAGCAGGAAGGGGTGGAGACCTGCATCATAGACCACCCTGGCTTTCAATCTGTGTGTCTGGATAAATGGGTGCTGCAGACAGCGTATTACACCTACAAACAGCAATATGGCGTGCTGTAGCAACAGCAGGTGAGGCACTAATAAGTTTAAATAATTCTTTATTCTATCAACCTTTGGAAGATAAGTCAGAATGAGCACTTTCTTATCGTATTCTTATTCTGTGAAACGTACTGTGCTATAATGTACATGACATTATATATCATAGACATACTTGCTAACCCTCCCGGATTTTCCGGGAGACTCCCAAAATTCAGCGCCTCTCCCGAAAACCTCCTGAAATTCAGGCGGAGCTGGAGGCCACGCCCCCTAGCTCCACGAGGACCTGAGTGACGTGTCTAAAAGTGTGTCTGCCCAATGGCGTTATAACTGTAGACTGATCGAGGGCGAGTTCTTGGTTTCTTATGTGGGTTTATTGTTAGGCAGTTTCATTAACGTCCTCCCAGCGCAGTAACAACACAAAACAACAACAGTCACGTTTACGTCTAACACTCTACCGTAAGGCAGTTTGTCTGCCGTAAACAGCATGTGACACTCTTAAACAGGACAATACTGCCATCTACTGTACATGATGCACCACAACACCTCCAGGCAACTTCAACCCTTTAATCATTCTCCATTCACATCCCATCTCCTCGGATTGTGTAAATAACCTAATGTAAATAATCAAATGTATTTCTAATGTATATACTTGTTCTTATGCTTTGTGAACTCACTATGTTCTCTGCTCGCTGTACATATCCTATTAAGTAAGACCTACACTGTTTCAATGTCCATTTCTCTGTTGATGCACATGTTGATGACTGAAGTACTGATATCAACCAACGCTCCTCATCCCATCCCCCGGATTGTAAATAATTCAATGTATATACTATGATGATTAACTTGTGTGGTGACCGTATTATGCTGATAGTATATATTGATACCCTGAATTGATTAACGTGGACCCCGACTTAAACAAGTTGAAAAACTTATTGCGGTGTTACCCTTTAGTGGTCAATTGTACGGAATATGTACTGTACTGTGCAATCTACTAATAAAAGTTTCAATCAATCAATCATGCATTTGTGACAATAGCATCTACTTTAGAAAATGCAGTGCACAACTGCGCACACAACAGCTGTAAATACACTACTCCCCTCTTAACCACGCCCCCAACCACGCCCCTCGCCCCACCCGCGACCACGCCCTCACACTCCCCACCTCCCGAAATCGGAGGTCTCAAGGTTGGCAAGTATCATCATAGAAGTATTACATACATGGACCGTAGATGTCAACAATATTTACGATTTACTGAAACAGTAAATGACAAATGAATAGAATGCATGAAAATGTCTTTTGCATCTCAGAGAACAGTGAGTCACTGTGTATCCATGTCTGGATAATAACAGGTGCCATAATTTGCTATCAACTATTTTGTACTTGCAGGTGGGGACGATACACAGCATATCGACAGTTTGTCCGCTTCTGCTGGGGATATCTGGGAAAGGAGATACGGGTGGCACTACCAGCTTGTGTAGTACATAAGATTAGAACAACATTTCTATCGATGGACTACACGGGGTTCCAAGACGTGCAGTGACTGCAACAGAATCCACATGGCCAATGTAGTTAACGCTTAGCGAAGCAACTCCTGTGCTTGGCGATGGAGTCCTCCTTGTCTGGCTTCTCCAGTTCATCGCAGAGGAAGGGAGGCACATCCACGGTGACGCAGACTGGTGTTCTCTCGTCAGGGGTCTGTCTGCAGCCAGCAACAACCTCCCTGATAAACTCATGGAGAGTGAAGCCTGACAGTATTATTATCATGATACAGAGTATCGAGTGTTTACATGTTTTGTGTCCTCTACACTTACGGTATGTTGGCTCTGTCACAATTTTTTTGACCACATGGCCCCCTCCTTTATACTTCGGGTTGCGTACTGCATAGCGCTCAGCACCCGCTTGTGTAGTGGCTATAGGGCAGCTTGAGTTTTCATTCCAGAGCAGCCCAGCAAGCAGGTTCCTAGGTGTGGTAACAGAATAATGTAATAATTAGACATTTTGTACTTTACTCAGCAGGGAGAACAGATACATTTGAACGTGTGTGTTTAATGATGTCATATATCCATCCATCCATCCATCCATCCATCCATTTTCTGTTGCCAATCAATCTATTACATGCAAAAGTACTAAAGTATGGCACACACTAATGACACTTAGATTAGTGTGGAAACATACCTGCACAGCATTCCGATGTATGAGAAGACATACATTTTCGGTGCGAACTGTGTAAGATGAAAGACACTTTATTCAATCATGCGTCCATACAATGTGTGTGTAAATTTATCAATCAATCAATCAATGTTTACTTATATAGCCCTAAATCGCAGCACAAACCACTTCGACAACCTCGGTAGGCCCACATAAGGGCAAGGAAAACTCACACCCAGTGGGACGTCGGTGACAACGATGGCTATGAGAACCTTGGAGAGGACGAAAGCAATGGATGTCGAGCGGGTCTAACATGATACTGTAAAATTTCAATCAATAATGGATCCAACACAGCCGCGAGAGTCCAGTCCAAAGCGGATCCAACACAGCAGCGAGAGTCCCGTTCACAGCGGAGCCAACAGGAAACCATTTTAAGCGGAGGCGGATCAGCAGCGCAGAAATGTCCCCAGCCGATACACAGGAGAGCGGTCCATCCTGGGTCCCGACTCTGGACGAGCGGTTCATCCTGGGTCCCAACTCTGGACAGCCAGTACGTCATCCATGGCCACCGGATCGGACGGGACCCCCTCCACAAGGGAGAGTGGGACATAGGAGAAAAAGAAAAGAAACGGCAGATCAACTGGTCTAAAAAGGGAGTCTATTAAAAGGCTAGAGTATACAAATTAATTTTAAGGTGAGACTTAAATGCGTCTAATGAGGTGGCATATCGAACTGTTACCGGGAGGGCATTCCAGAGTACTGGAGCCTGAAATGAAAACGCTCTATAGCCCGCAGACTTTTTTTGGACTTTGGGAATCACTAATTAGCCGGAGTCCTTTGAACGCAGATTTCTTGCCGGGACGTATGGTACAATACAATTGGCAAGATAGGATGGAGCTAGACCGTGTAGTAATTTATACGTAAGTAGTAAAACCTTAAAGGGGAACATTATCACCAAACCTATTTAAGCGTCAATATATACCTTGATGTTGCAGAAAAAAGACCATGTATTTTTTTAACCGATTTCCGAACTCTAAATGGGTGAATTTTGGCAAATTAAACGCCTTTCTGTTTATCTGTCTTTTAGCGATGACGTCAGAACGTGACATCACCGAGGTAATACACCCGCCATTTTCATTTTCAAAACATTACAAACACCGGGTCTCAGTTCTGTTATTTTCCATTTTTTTCGACTATTTTTTGGAACCTTGGAGACATCAATCCTCATCATTGTGTTGTCGGAGGGTGTAACAACACTAACAGGGAGGGATTCAAGTTGCACCACTGGCAAGAAATCTGCTGACAGACCCCCATTGAATTTGCCAGGGTGTCTGCACATTTTACCGGCGATGCTAAGACAGACATGGCACAGAGATGTATGGATAACCTGCAGATGCATTTGCAACGATTAAGTCAACGAAATCACAAAGGTGCGTATTTTTGATGTTGTTGACTTATGTGCTAATCAGACATATTTGGTCACGGCATGACTGCCAGCTAATCGATGCTAACATGCTACGCTAATCGATGCTAACATGCTATTTACGCTAGCTGTATGTACATTTGAAACTAAATACCCACATTTAATGCGAAACAAACACTTACCAATCGACGGATTTAAGTTGCTCCAGTGTCACAAGATGCGAAAGTCCTGATCGTTTCGTCCGCACATTTTACCGGCGATGCTAATAAGGCAGCCATGCTATGAGCCACTTCATTAGGTACACTCATGCTACGGCCGAATAGCATCAATAGCTATTCATTCGCTCAATAGCTTCGATTTCTTCTTCAATTTCGTTTTCGCTATCTGCCTCCATACTCCGACCATCTGTTTCAATACATGCGTAATCTGTTGAATCGCTTAAACCGCTGAAATCCGAGTCTGAATCCGAGCTAATGTCGCTATATCTTGCTGTGGTAACCGCCATGTTGTTTGTATTGGCAGCACTGTATGACGTCAAAGGGAAATGGACAGTCGCATCGCAAATAGCGAAAATCAAACACTTTAAAGCTTTTTTTAGGGATATTCCGGGAGGTGTAAAATTTTGAAAAAAACTTCGAAAAATAAAACAAGCCACTGGAAACTGATTTTTATTGTTTTTAACCCTTTTGAAATTGTGATAATGTTCCCCTTTAAAGTCACATCTTAAGTGCACAGGAAGCCAGTGCAGGTGAGCCAGTATAGGCGTAATGTGTTCAAACTTTCTTGTTCTTGTCAAAAGTCTAGCAGCCGCATTTTGTACCAACTGTAATCTTTTAATGCTAGACATGGGGAGATCCGAAAATAATACGTTACAGTAATCGAGGCGAGACGTAAAAAAACGCATGGATAATGACCTCAGCGTCTTTAGTGGACAGAATGGAGCGAATCTTTGCGATATTACGGAGATGAAAAAAGGCCGTTTTAGTAACGCTTTTAATGTGTGGCTCAAAGGAGAGAGTTGGGTCGAAGATAATACCCAGATTCTTTACCGAGTCGCCTTGTTTAATTGTTTGGTTGTCAAATGTTAAAGTTGTTTTATTAAATAGAGGTCGGTGTCTAGCAGGACCGATAATCAGCATTTCCGTTTTTTTGGCGTTGAGTTGCAAAAAGTTAGTGGACATCCATTGTTTAATTTCATTAAGACTTACATTCATATTTTGTTGAAGTACTATTCAATAAATATATTTATAAAGGATTTTTTAATTGTTGCTATAAATTGTTTCTAAATTTGAATACAAATGTTTATGTGTTTAACTGTTTATAGTCAGCTATTAAAGATTGATCTCCTGCACTAATGAAGCTGCTTTTTAGCAACAATTCAAAAATCCTTTATAAATATATTTATTGAATAATACTTCAACAAAATATGAACGTAAGTTCATAAACAGTGAAAATACAACAATGCAATATTCAGTGTTGACAGCTAGATTTTTTGTGGACATGTTCCATAAATATTGTTGTTAAAGATTTCTTCTTTTGTGAAGAAATGTTTAGAATTAAGTTCATGAATCCAGATGGATCTCTATTACAATCCCCAAAGAGAGCACTTTAAGTTGATGATTACTTCTATGTGTATAAATCTTTATTTAGAATTGAATCACTAGTTATTTTTATATCTTTTTTTCCAAATAGTTCAAGAAAGACCACTACAAATGAGCAATATTTTGCACTGTTATACAATTTAATAAATCAGAAACTGATGACATAGTGCTGTATTTTACTTCTTTATCTCTTTTTTTTCAACCAAAAATGCTTTGCTCTGATTAGGGGGTACTTGAATTTAAAAAAATGTTCACAAGGGGTACATCACTGAAAAAAGGTTGAGAACCACTGCTCTAGTATTTTGCTCCGTGGACCCCAAAGTCCTAGTGGCAGGTGGTAACCACCGACGCCACCGACAGGCAATCAGCCTAATTCTTACCTGTATGATAAGGCTTTGGAACGCCTTCACCATAATACACTGTACTTTGTGTGTGTGAGCCAAACAAACCGTGTTTGTTTCTTCTTTGTAGTCTCCATTATTAATTGAACAAATTGCAAAAGATTCAGCAACACATATGTCCAGAAAACTGTGCAATTTTGTGATTAAAGCAGACGACTTTTAGCCTTGAGCGGTGCTGGAAGAACTTGTCCGCTACAACCGGTGACGTCACGCGCACGCGTCATCATTCCGCGACGTTTTCAACAGGATACCTCGCGGGAAATTTAAAATTGCAATTTAGTAAACTAAAAAGGCCGTATTGGCATGTGTTGCAATGTTAATATTTCATCATTGATATATAAACTATCAGATTGCGTGGTCGGTAGTAGTGGGTTTCAGTAGGCCTTTAAGATGCTGTGATTAATTGTGTGAAATACTTTTGTTAAATCCATAAACACATTTTACAGCACATTTTTTTACTATCTATTGCATTGGTTATCTCTTCCATTATTTCGATAAATGCCATTGATGTTGAGATGCTGGCTCTGTATCGGTATTGGTTGTTTTTGAATATTTCGTTTTTATTTATGAATTTGTGTTCAGTCATTTCACTTCATCAGTTGAGTGAATAACGATGATGTCATGTTTTATTTGAACCAAAATTATAGGTGATAATTATTTTCTTAATGTTTACAACACATGCTGTGATTATTTTTGTTTTACTGAAGTAATAAATTACTGAGTACTTTCGGTTTAGTGATTGAATGGGTATTTTTTAGTGCATCTCACATGTGCGAGCAAGGGAGAGATATTTAGCACGTTTTAACCTCATATACCTTCAAGTTGCTACACATAAGTCTCTTATTAAACATAAAGGTGCATGTTGTGCAATTAATCTACCTAGTTTAGTTGTGAACTTATAGGTGCATTTAAATTGTATTTGTATTATTGTATTTAAAGAAACAGTTCATATATTTATTGAATATTTGACCATTTGGAAAAAATAACTATAGTAAAACGCTTAACTTTTATTTTGATATTTGTTATTTTGAAAACAAATACATTGTAAACCAAAGCATTTGAGATACACGATTGGTGATTAATGACATCCATCTATCCATCCATCCATCCATTTTCTTCCGCTTGTCCCTTTTTGGGTGGCAGGGGGTCGCTGGAGCCTATCTCAGCTGCATTCGGGCGGTGGGCGGGGTACACCCTGGAAAAGTCGCCACTTCATCGCAGGGCCAACACAGATAGACAGACATGATTGAGCTAATTAATTAATGTAAGTTAAAAAGTCCATCCATCCATTTTCTACCGCTTATTCCCTTTTGGGGTCGCGGGGGGCGCTAGCGCCTATCTCAGCTACAATCGGGCGTAAGGCGGGGTACACCCTGAAGAAGTCGCCACCTCATAGCAGGGCCAACACAGATAGACAGACATGCTTGAGCTAATTAATTAATGTAAGTTAAAAAGTATTTAAGCTAATTCATGGTTATTTAAAAACATTTGTAACCAGTGTGTGTGAATAACACAAGCTATTGGATGTTGTCTGATCTATTATTAGGTCAGGTTTTTTGATTCGGTGACTCAGATACCATATTCATCCCTTGTGTGGAGAGGACGGCATCGCCCTTCCAGCCCAGATCCATCGATCCGATTCCTAGGGTTTACTGGGTGGCAAGCTACCTGAGAATCTGGACTCTGTGGTGCAATGTTGACTCCTCCATGGTCTGTGCAGTAGGACAAAATTAAAACAGTGCACTGTCAGATACAGAGAAATGGGCCCCAACGAATAGTTTGAAAAAACTTTGGGAACTAAGACAAAATAGTTTCTATTCTGCCGGTTTTTCTTATTCTTGTTTATTATTCTGCAGTTGTTGAAAATTGCCTATGTGAACTTATCAATATATTTTTGGCCATTCAACATTCCAGTTCATCGTTGTTTGTGTCATTATTGATATGCAACACTGGCTCTTTAAAACACTAGGATCCTTCTGGTACTAGTCTAGTTCGATATTTACACCTTTGACTACTACTCACCTGTTTCCTCTATTGATAGTTCGTAACTACGGTTACACAGATTTTGTTTGTTTTCTTCTGGACGCTACAATACATTAAACTATTCTATCTTATTAGGTGTGGCGGCTAATTTAAAGCCGTACACTAAGGAAAAACCCTAAATGTAGTTAAACCGGATGTATAGCTTAGCACTTTTATTTTGAAGCCAGAAAAGTGTGTGATTGTGTGTTAAAATGTTTTAAGGTTGGATCGACTGTTTGCAATAAAAAAAAAAAAGTCTTTTACGACATTCTGCCAATCGTCTTTCATTTCTGTTGAACTTTTATGTCATCTTACTTACAAAAGCAGTAACAACAGTCACAGTTACAATCTAAATGTTTGGTTATCACTCCACCTTAACCGTAATCTGAACACGGAAGTGAAGCCCAGACCCACCTCTAGAACGACACGCACAGCAGGCGTTTGTTGCAGGGATGTCGCCTCTTCTCACGGCGAAAGAGTACTTTCGTGTCGGGAGAACAACTTGCCATGACTTTGAACTTGATATTTCCATAAGACAGACTTCTCCCTTGTCCATTTCTGCCAACATACATATATATATATAGCAACATCATCTGGTACAACCCCCCATTCAGCAAAAACGTCTCAACCAATATCGGCCACAAGTTCCTCACTCTGATCGACAAACACTTCTCCAAAGGCTACACCCTAAGAAAAATATTCAACAAGAACAACATTAAATTGAGCTACAGCTGTATGAATAACATACAACAAATCATTTCAAACCACAACAAAGCAATTGCAAAAGGACGGCCTACCCTCGGACTAAACGACTCCGAAACCAATAAGGAATGTAACTGTCGCAAGATACCTGATTGCCCTCTCAATGGGGGGTGTTTACAAACATCAGTCATTTACCAAGCAAAGGTAACACGCAAGGACATTAGCACATCCGACACGTACGTAGGATTAATCGAAGGAGCGGGATCTAATGCTTACATTTTGAGGCGTGAACCCTCTCTAGGGCTGATACTGATAACTGTGCTGTCCAGTTGTTACATTTTGTTTTCTTACACTTCTGAGTCTAATTTGCAAGTATTATATATATTAAGCATGCAGTTAAAAATCAAATATGTTAGATAGCAGTAGTCTATAGGCTACGGTGTGTTGAAGTAATCAACACACCGTGTTGAAGCTAAATGTGCAAGCCCTGTCTTTTGTTGTGTTCTAGAAAGTGTCTGTACTATAAATCAGGGATTTTCAATATTTTTGAGGCCAACAACCCCCAAAGTAAAGGAAGAGATGGCGCAGGGACCCCCTACTTGTATGTCCTGTATATACTTGCCTTTTAAATCAAACTGGTCCTGAAGGTACATTGTTGTTATACAATATAAGATATTATAATACTATAGTGTTAGATGCCAACTAGTGTAATAATTGGCTGCGGGCAGCTCGGGCAGCTGATCGCTAGGTATGTTAAATGCTTGTATGAATATAATATAATTATTTATTAATGTTTTTATTTTAAACCTACACAATATATTATGTGGCCATGTAGCTGCCACTCCTAAGCTGGACCATAGCATGTTGTGTTGTGTTGTTCATTTGTATTAAAAGACACTTACATTTGGGTGACAATAAATATATTTTTAAAAATCTCACCAAAAATTTCACGACCCCCCTGCAGTATCTCTGCAAATCTTGTGGAGGTCGGGGGGAGCCCATGTTGCAGTATTGTATTTATTACACACCAGCTGTTTGGTTTTACCGTACAAAGTTGTAGTTTTCATTATTACATTCGTAGGTGTTGAAATTGACGAGTAAAATATATGTTGCTAATCAGTAGCGTTTATACGGCATATACAATGAAAGTTGGCCACGAGCTAGAACAAGTAAAGCATTACTATCTGGCATGTTTACTTTGTGGTGTGGTAAATTTGCTACTTTACCCTAGAGGCAGTCCGGCTGAGTACACACTGAGTGCTTTTTTCTTTGCCAAGAGCTTAAGCTAGTTTGAGGTCTGCATCCATACGTAACATCACGTGTGTCAAAGGTATTGGAAAAGGGTACTGTTTAATTTTACGTGAATAGGTGCCTGGGAGTATCGACAGAATTTGGTCAGTACCTTTAAAAGTACTGAATTTGGCACGCATCTTGAACAACAATGAACCACATGTTTTTGTGTTATATACAATAATGTGCAAGTTACTTGGAAAATGTAGTAAGCTAAGCTACAAGTTACTCTTGAACTCTTTTCTCCGACTCCCTCGTCGTCATATGGGATGTGCGTGTCTGTTGTAAATTCCCTTCTTGGTTCGATGACCTACCTTTCCTCTGATTGGCCTGTCCGTAATGTTTTGCCCTAACGTTAACCAATCTTGACTCATCATACTAAACCAACCAATCATCATGGATTTTTTTTTGTATTTTTTTGGTCGCCTGCCCCTGGATCTGCGTAGACTATTTCTCTCTTTCTTTTATCCTTCTCTTTTCCCTCTCTCTTCTTTTGTAGCTTGCATCTAAGCTACCCCCTACATGGGTCTAAAAATGGCTAAGCTATGGAAATCACTACTAGTTGAAAAGGTAGTGACGCTACTGCCAAGCTACTGGGAAATGTAGTTAAGCTACGCAAGCCCAACACTGGTAATATGATAGATTGTTGAAAGGAATTTAGATAAAAAATAAACACAACTGAGAGAAGCTTTTTTTTTTTGCCAAGTCAGGCAGTTGATGCCATACCACACAAAGTTTGTTACCCTGTGATACAGTGTCGAGCCAGTCATTTTGCTCAAGTGTGTGTTTGCAGAGTCTGTCAGCACCAGTTGCACACACAAAGTCAGCATTATGTGTTGTGCAGTGATCTGCTTGCAAGCGTTCTCCGGTAGCATCGGAAATGTTGCAGTTAAGCCATTTTTTCAGAACTGAAATGCAATATTTCATGTCGCCTTGCTTGGATGTTCTGTAGCCTCTGAGCGCATCCATCTTGTTTAGCTCAGTCTGTAGCTCTAGCTTGCTATCTCTCTGCCTGTGTGGGCTCTTTCCACTACCTTCACTTAAAAAAAAAAAAAAATATTCCAGTCCACCGATGAGCTTTACTGGCATTCCTGTTGTAGTGAAAACATGCCATTATTCAATCTACTCCACATTTTTTAAGAGATCCTGATATCAATTAAGTGTGGCTTCATGGGCCTTGGGAAAGTTATATAATTATTTTTTGTAATTTCTCTAATCCTTTTTGTCACTCTTTCTTCAATAAAAAGACTGGCAACAGATTTAGCAATACTGGTGGTATTGGTGACTGTACTCGTGTTTCAATAACTCTGTTTAAATTATGTCCGTGACGAAAAGCTTGCCTGACGTCACACTTGCTTCGCGTTGCTGGGAGCCTTTCTCTCATTAAAAGCCACCAGTGTCATTTCTCTTGAGCTTTTATGTCATCTTACTTACTAAAACAGTCACAGTAACAATCTACATGTTATGTTATATCTGCACCTATATTGTAATCTTGAACACGGAAGTGAAGCACCACTCACCTCGAGAACAATACACGCAACAGTCGTTTGTTGCAGGGATGTCACCTTTTCTTTGACGTGATGACAATGCCTGCCTGCCATACTCACTCATCTTTGCTGTCTCATAGCATCATGGCCTGGCGTGTTTTTGTCGCCTTGTGCTCCTCCACCACTGATGTTATTGGCAGCTGTAGCTTGCTACCTGTGCTGTACAGTCCAATGGAACAGAAGCTTTTTGGACACACAGCCATCTCCTCAGGTAGGTGTTCAACTGACTCTCAACTGTGAATGCAGTTACCTCATAAACCTGGAGTGGCCAGTGGTGGATGCAAATGCCAGAGTCGAGACTAGAAGAAAGTGGGGGACCATTAAGAAATTCCAGAAGGGGAGACTGCAACACAAATAAGTCGTGGGTAATGTCCAGACAGGCCCGGCAGGCAGGCCTTGGATGGGGCGATCCACCCATCCTATGGTCAGGCAGAAAGGAGAGGAAGGACCTCGTTGTTGCTGAGGTCACTAGAATTGAGCAGAAGGAGTTCAGAGTAAGGTCTGTGGCACAGGGCCAGCAGGGGAGGTGGACAACTTGGGAGGGTGTCACGAGCCGAGCAATCAGCTGGGCAGGTTGATTGAAATTGCCACAGGCTCGGCTCAGTTTCCTCATCAGGTCAAAATACGACACCCTCCCGGGCCCTAAAAACCTTCACAATTGGCTTGGCACAGAGCAATCCTGCGACCTCTGTGGGACCATCAATGCCTCACTCCAGCACATTCTGTCAGGTTGAAAAATGGCGCTGACATTGGGTCGACTCAGATGGCGGCACGACCAAGTGCTCAGCAAGCTGGCAAAGGTGCTGGAGAAAAGTCGGCAGGAGGCAAACAACCAGAGTTCAGCAGAAAGCCAATGCAAGATCCAATTCCTAAGGCAGGAGGAACCTGCGACCACCCGCCAAGCTATTAACACTAGGGGCGGCATGGAAGATGGAAGTGGACCTGGGTAGGCAGCTCCAGTTCCCACAGGAGATATGCAGCACCACCTCAAGACCAGATGTGGTGCTGTGGTCTGCAGCTGTAAAGTCGGTAGTACTGATTTAGCTGACAGTGCCATGGGAGGAGGGACTGGAAGCTACCTAGGAAAAAAAGAAGGCAAAGTATTCAGAACTGGTCGCGGAGTGCAGAGAAAGTGGATGGAGTGTGAGGCTGTACACGGCGAAGGTGGGAGCCAGAGGCTTTGTGGCCAGATCAACAGCACGCCTGCTCAAGGACTTGGGACGACGTGGAGCCACCCTGAGCAGATCCACCAAGGAGCTTTCAGAAGTAGCAGAGAAAGCTAGCCACTGCCTCTAGCTGAAACGACGCGACAAGGTTTGTGGAGCAACATCCAAATAGGTTTGCTGCAGGGGGTGTCACAGAGACGTCCCTGCCAACAGGAGATTTTCTAAGGGGCGAAACATCAATGAGAGGTGGTCCCCAGCTGAAAACTCTGAAACAAAACCTTTTCTGGTATGCGGTCAGGTTTAGGCCTGCCTCAGGGAAGAGGACGTCCCTGCCATGCACAGTCCACCACAGGCACCGGTGGAGGTGCGACAGGCCTTAGAGCCCAGCGGCAAGACCAGCTTTATGTAGTTCAAATACAAACCCTGTTTCCATATGAGTTGGGAAATTGAAAATGATTTGCAAATAATTGAACTCCGTTTATATTTACATCTAACACAGTTTGCCACGGGACGGCGTGGCGCAGTGGAAGAGTGGCCGTGCGCAACACGAGGGTCCCTCGTTCAATCCCCACCTAGTACCAACCTCGTCACGTCCGTTGTGTCCTGAGCAAGACACTTCACCTTTGCTCCTGATGGGTGCTCGTTAGCGCCTTGCATGGCAGCTCCCTCCATCAGTGTGTGAATGTGCGTGTAAATGTGGGAGTAGTGTCAAAGCGCTTTGAGTACCTTGAAGGTAGAAAAGCGCTATACAAGTACAACCCATTTATTATTTATTAAAGTTAACCATGCTTTGGGCACTAATACACCTACATACCATCACAGATGCTGGCTTTTCAACTTTGCGCCTATAACAATCTGGACAGTTATTTTCTTCTTTGTTCTGGAGGACACCACGTCCACAGTTTCCGAATATAATTTGAAATGTGGACTCGTCAGACCACAGGACAATTTTCCGCTTCGCATTAGTCCATCTTAGATGAGCTCATACCCAGCGAAGCGGGCGGCGTTTCTGGGTGCTGTTGATAAATGGGTTTGGCTTTGCATAGTAGAGTTTTAACTTGCACTTACAGATGTAGCGATCAACTGCAGTTACTGACAGTGGTTTTATGAAGTGTTCCTGAGCCCATGTGGTGATATCCTTTACACACTGATGTCGTTTTTTGATGCAGTACCGCCTGAGGGATCAAAGGTCTGTAATATCATCGCTTACGTACAGTGATTACTCCAGATTCTCTGAACCTTTTGATGATTTTACGTACCGTAGATGGTAAAATCCCTAAATTCCTTGCAATAGCTCGTTGAGAAATGTTGTTCTAAAACTGTTCGACAATTTGCTAATTTGCTAAGTGGTGACCCTCACCCCATCCTTGTTTGTGAATTACTTAGCATTTCATGGAAGATGCTAAATTTAGTGATTATTTGCAAAAAAAAAATGTTTATTAGTTTGAACATCAATGGGTTGAAAAGGTTTTGCAAATCATTGTATTCCGTTTATATTTACATTTAACGCAATTTCCCAACTCAAATGGAAATGGAGTTTGTAGAAAAGAGAAGTGTAGGATACTTCTCCTGTTGTCTTATTGCGGTGAGGTTTAAGGTACTTGACGTTTTTTAAAACTCTAGATCCCAATGTTCTAATCAGGGTTAATGGAGGCTACTAATTAAAACACTAACAAGAAAAAGAAGAGCGTTATTCATTTTCACAAAACTATTATCAAATACTTGTTAGTCACCTATATTTACTTTTATAATCATTAAATATCATATGTGGTCTTACCTTTTTATTTGGATGTAAAGTATCTTCTTCCAAAAAAAGATCTGTGTTGTAAAAGTATTTTTTTTCAAAAATCCCTTGTTGGAAACTTTTAAGTACCTCGGTTTCCGTACCAGGAAAGCCCAAGCCTGGAAATCATGTAATAAAATGGACAGCATATGGAACTCCAACCTGCCCAATTCACTCAAGCTGGACCTCTTCAAGTCTACCATCGAACCCGTTCTCCTGTACGGTTCCGAGACCTGGACCCTCAATGCGGGCCTTCACAAAAGCCTTGACAGTTGCTATACTAACCTGCTTCGAAAAGTTCAAGGCTTGTCGTGGCAGTCGCATCCCAACTTGGACCAAATATAGGGCAACCTACCTTGAGCAAGCACCCGTCTGAGCCAACGTCGCTCACCGTTTGCTGGTCACTGCTTCCGTGCCAAGACGGAGCTGATATCACAGCTCCTCTTTTGGAAACAATCTACCAGGGGTCGCCTCACCTACCCCGAAGTAATTGCACGGGACCTTGTTTCTGAGCTGGGCTCTGCCATGGGTGACCCCAACTGCTGGCGGAGGGTTGTGCAAATTCTCTCGGCTACGGCAGCACATTGATGATGATGATGCACACTTACGTAAAATACATTACACAGGTTGTACATTCTACAGGAGGGGTCACCAACCCGGTGCCCGCGGGCACCAGGTAGCTCGTAAGGACCAGATGAGTAGCCCGCTGGCCTGTTCTAAAAATAGCTCAAATAGCAGCACTTACCAGTTAGCTGCCTCCATTTTTTTTATTATATTTATTTACTAGCAAGCTGGTCTCGCTTTGCTCGACATTTTTAATTCTAAGAGAGACAAAACTCAAATAGAATTTGAAAATCCAAGAAAACATCTTGAAGACTTGGTCTTCACTTGTTTAAATAAATACATTTATTTTTTTACTTTGCTTCTTCTAACTTTCAGAAAGACAATTTTAGAGAAAAAATGCAACTTTAAAAATTATTTTAGGATTTTTAAACACATAACTTTTTACCTTTTAATGTCAGGCTTTCCCCTGACAGTTTATCTATGTTTTAGTTTTTTCCTCTGCATTTGTCTTTGTTTCCTCTGTGTTTAGTATCTCCTGTCTTTAGTTCCTGTCAAGTGCTCTTATTTTGGTTCAGCTTCCTGTTTGTCTTCCTGTGTGCTGTTGTCACCTCATCTGCGGCTGATTGGCACCTGGCCACACCTGTAGTCAATCAGCCCGCTCCTATTTGTACCCACTATGTCTTCCAGTCAGTGCTGGATCATTGTCGTTGCCACATGTCGCTCCTGTCGTGTCAATGTCATTTTCTACTTGTCATTCCTACTGGTCGTGTGAATGCAGCGTAGCGGTAAGCTATATTTGATAGATGTTTTGTAGCTTACTGTTTTTTGTTCCCTGCTTCCGATTAGTTTGTTCATAGCCCTTAGTTTGTTATATCCGCCCATGTGCGTGCTTTTTGTTTGTACCCTTTTGGTTTTGTTTTTGTCTTAGTATTTAATTAAATATACTTTCACATTCCATGCCTGCCTCCATCTATGCATCTTGGGGTTCGTCATCAAATAATCCTGACAGAATGATCCAGCCATATACGAACCCCGCAGAGTTGTCCATGTCGGAGAGGCTTAATTTAGCGCTAGAGCTAATGGCTAAATTAAAGAGAAGTTCGGCCGCGTTTCAAGCCCTCTCCCACCCACCCCTGTTGACTGTGGGGCTATCTGGGGACGTCTTGGAGCCGTCCCTTGAGGGGGGGTGGGGGGGGGCTATCAGTAGCTGTGCAGATGGGGATGCACAGCTACTACTCGTCCCAGTTGGTCTGCAACAGACGCCACCATCATCTCCGGTGGGCCGGCAGATGCCACTATCACCTCTGGTGGGTCTGCAACCTACGGCGCCATCACCTCCGGTGGGTCTGCAACAGACGGCGTCATCATCTTCAGTTGGTCTGCAACAGACGGCGTCATCATCTCCGGTGGGCCGGCAGACGCCACCGTCATCTCCAGTGGGCCGGCAGACGCCACCGTCATCTCCAGTGGGCCGGCAGACGCCACCGTCATCTCCGGTGGGCCGGCAGACGCCACCGTCACCTCCGGTGGGTCTGCAACCTACGACGCCATCACCTCCGGTGGGTCTGCAACCTACGACGCCATCACCTCCGGTGGGTCTGCAACCTACGACGCCATCACCTCCGGTGGGTCTGCAACCTACGGCGCCATCACCTCCGGTGGGTCTGCAACAGACGGCGTCATCATCTTCAGTTGGTCTGCAACAGACGGCGTCATCATCTCCGGTGGGCCGGCAGACGCCACCGTCATCTCCGGTGGGCCGGCAGACGCCACCGTCACCTCCGGTGGGTCTGCAACCTACGACGCCATCACCTCCGGTGGGTCTGCAACCTACGACGCCATCACCTCCGGTGGGTCTGCAACCTACGGCGCCATCACCTCCGGTGGGTCTGCAACCTACGGCGCCATCACCTCCGGTGAGTCTGCAACCTACGGCGCCATCACCTCCGGTGGGTCTGCAACCTACGGCGCCATCACGCACTCCGGTGGGCCAGCGGACTCCACCACGCACTCCGATAGGCCAGCGGACTCCACCACGCACTCCGATGGGCCAGCGGACTCCACCACGCACTCCGATGGGCCAGCGGACTCCACCACGCACTCCGATGGGCCAGTGGACTCTACCACGCACTCCAGTGGGCCAGCAGCACGGGGCGCAACAACCACACACTACGGTGGGCCAGCAGAAGAGGGCGCCACCACCATCCGGTCCGGTGGGCCAGCAGAGTGCACCACCATACACCTGTCGGCCACAGAGGTGGTCATTTCATGGGCGACCGCCTCGCAAATGGCAGCCGCGTTCCATTCGCCGTCGCCACCTGACTCTTCCCCGCTGGGTGCGGGGACACTTGGCCTGGCGGCCCACCACCTTGTCCACCCTCCACCCTCCCTTGACTTTGGACTGTTTTTTTTCTAGGGGGGGAGGATTCGTGAAACGTCTGGTATCCGTTATGGGAGGGGGGGGCTACTGTCAGGCTCTCCCCTGACAGTTTGTCTATGTTTTAGTTTTTCCCTCTGCATTTGTCTGTTTCCTCTGTTTTGTATCTCCTGTCTTTAGTTCCTGTCAAGTGCTCTTATTTTGGTTTAGCTTCCTGTTTGTCTCCCTGTGTGCTGTTGTCACTTCATCTCCGGCTGATTGGCACCTGGCCACACCTGTAGTCAATCAGCCCTCTCCTATTTGCACCCACTTTGTCTTCCAGTCAGTGCTGGATCATTGTCGTTGCCACATGTCGCTCCTGTCAATGCCAGTTTCTACTTGTCATTCCTACTGGTCGTGTGAATGCAGCGTAGCGGTAAACTATATTTGATAGATGTTTTGTAGCTTACTGTTTTTTGTTCCCTGGTTCTGATTAGTTTGTTCATAGCCCTTAGTTTGTTATATCCGCCTATGTGCGTGCTTTTTGTTGTACCATTTTGGTTTTGTTTTTGTCTTAGTATTTAATTAAATATGTTTTCACATTCCATGCCTGCCTCCATCTCTGCATCTTGGGGTTCGTCATCAAATAATCCTGACATTTAAATTCCTTCCTCTTCTTTTCTGACAATTTAAATCAATGTTCAAGTAAATTTATTTTTTTATTTTAAAGAATAATAAATACATTTTAATTTAATTTTTCATTTTAGCTTCTGTTTTTACAACTAAGAATATTTGTGAAATACTTCTTCAAACTTATTATGATTAAAATTCAATAAAATTATTCTTGAAAATCTTTAGAATCAAATGTAAATCTTATTTCAAAGTCTTTTGAATTTCTTTCAAAATTTTTGTTCTGGAAACTCCAGAAGAAATAATGATTCGTCTTTGTTAGAAATATAACTTGGTCCAATTTGTTGTATATTCTAACAAAATGCAGATTGGATTTTACCCTATTTAAAACATGTCGTCAAAATTCTAAAATTAATCTTAATCAGGAAAACTTACTAATGTTCCATAAATTCTTTTTTTATTTTAATTTTAAAAAGATTTGAATTAGCTAGTTTTTCTGTTCTTTTTTTCGGTTGAATTTTTAATTTTAAAGAGTCGAAATTGAAGATAAACCATGTCTCAAAATTAATTTTCATTTTTTTCCCCTGTTTTCTCCTCTTTTAAACCGTTTTAAGTGTTTTTTCATCATTTATTCTCTACAAAAAAAACTTCCGTAGAAGGAAAAAAATGTATGACAGAATGACAGACAGAAATACCCATTTTTATTAATATATATATATACTGTATGTATTTATTTATTAAAGGTAAATTGAGCAAATTTGCTATTTCTGGCCATTTATTTAAGTGTTTATCAAACTGGTAGCCCTTCGCATTAATCAGTACCCAAGAAGTAGCTCTTGGTTTCAAAACGGTTGGTGACCACTGTTCTACAGTGTAGAAAGTTTTGGTGTCAAATTGTTTCTGGAAACATTATATTGGCGTAAAGAATACAGTAAATACTCGCTTATGCACTAAACGAGAAAACAAATATTCGGCACTGGTCTGTTTTTTCTGATGTATTTGTTCAATGCAGATTTTGGTATATTTGCTTCCTGTACACACTAAGCAGATAGGGCCGTCTATAGCCTCATATCAAGTTGCTGCCTTGTATATGATCAGAACATGTGCAAATGAATGCATCTATACTTCTGAAAATCTTAAACTATTGTAGTCAGACAATCATGACAGTTTTATGAATAAAAGTGCTGTCAAATGTTTTTTTTTTTCTAATCATATTAATCAAATCAAATCAACTTTATTTATAAAGCACATTTAAAATTTACCACAGTGGTAGCCAAAGTGCTGTACAATGGACAGGTTAAAAGATAATACAAAGACCAAGCAACCAACACAACACAAACAGACCATGATAAAAAATAAATAAAACATAAAAACAGGTTCACAGCAGGTATATAATGGGGCGCCATTGCAGGATGGATATCACTTAGTGTTAAAAGCCAAGGAATAAAAGTATGTTTTTAAGAGAGATTTAAAAACAGGAAGAGAGGAGGCTTGTCTAACACTCAGAGGTAGGTCGTTCCAGAGCTTGGGAGCAGCAGCAGCGAAAGCTCTTTCACCTCTAAACTTCAACCAAATGTAATTTTATTGTCAGAATGTCATACAGGAACATTTTTGTGTATGTTTTCCGTGAATGCCCATCATTTATTTATAGAAAACTGTAACAGTTTTAGCTAAAGACCCATCAGGTTGTATTTTGAAGAACAATTTACAAGCAAGCTCACCAGTTGGAGTCTCCTTCACTCATTTTTGCGTTGGCATATGCATTAACCTAATCACTGACCGTATCACAACCCAGGTAACCTTCACTGTTAAGGTAGGAGCACATGTGGTCAAGATAAATGGCTGTGATGATAATGTCAATGAGGGATTTTTAATCACTGCTATGTTGGAATTCTTATTCATTTATTGATACTGTTGTTGCTATTATTCATCTTTGTTTGACTACTTTTGGATTGTTGGTTGGTTGCTTGTGTGCCCTCTAAATTGCTTTTTTCATTGCTGTTCTGAATGTTGCTGGTTTTGGTTTGGTTTTGGAATTGGAACTGTATTATTATGGTATTATTGGGTATTTTTTTGTTGGATTGATTAATTTAAAAAAAAAAAAGATAAATTGTGTGATCTATCTTCTAATATACAGTACATAATTAATCCAATGTTTTTAATTAACTCTTTATTTTTGACAATTCTGATAAAATAATTGTTACTGTCCACATTCTAAACATGGCATTTCTTCTTGCATACATTCATTTTGGTTTACAAGGCCACCTAAAAGACTGTTTTATTTCCTCTCACATTGAAAGCTTTGTTAGAAAGTGCCAAACGAGACCTTTACTCACACAAGACTTTCACCTTCAGCCAAGCCTTGTGTCATATGATTGCAATGCATGGTTTCCTCCAAATGAGATGGATGATGAAAAGTATCCAAGTGGATCCTCAGCCTGAAAGAAGTCCCGATATTTTTTTTTTTTTATGAAGTATAGTCTATCATTACTTGTCACAGCTAGGGTTCACCCTGATGAGAACATAATGAACCAACAGAACACAATTTCCAAACAAAACCAAACTTGCTCTTCTAAATAGATTTTCTTCTACAAATGGATTAGTGCATATTCCTTGATTTGTCATTTGGAAAACAATAAACCTACAGGGGGAACATGGAATTTGAATTAATTTGCTAATTTGCCAAAATTCAATGAAATGGCGCCTTATTTTGCTTGAGTGAATCAATTCTCCCAAAGTAATAACAAAGCATGTCACGGGCAGAGCTTGCAGCGACAATGAGCGTGACGCCTGATACCAAAAAAACACAACCTCTATTATCCTTTTGTGCTGAACCGCCAAACAAAGAGCAACACACGTGCTGCTGAATCACACACCAAACAAAAGTGCACCGTTGGTGTCAGTTTGAAGGCTCGTTAGCTAATAGGCCTCTCTGTTGCAGCACATAAACACAGCATGTAAAATGTACGTGCAGATGTCACGTCAGTCCTGTCGAACGCGGGTCTGTCATTGTTCTTCCTAATACCCACTAGCAGTACGCCGCCGGTCCATGCCATAAGTTGCAGCTGCAGCAAGGGGGGGGCAACGTGGCGGGCCGCCAGCTACTGCCAATCAAACAGACACAGCAGTCCAGCTTACTGACTTAAAATGTCCAGTATGTTTTCTTTTTTATTCCAATGACACCGAATGCTGCTGTTTGACTCAAAGGTGATTTCATTTAAATCGTGTTTCTCATTGGAAATACGCTTCAAGAAGATTTTCGATCGGTCCACCGGGTGAGAGCCACTGCAGGAAAAAGGGGGTGTATCTGCAAACTGCACATCCTGACATTTACAATGCCGGACTTATAGATGCAATTAAGAGCGCTATTACCATACCACTTGAGTTCAGGTCTAATTAGTATCTCTTTCATCCAAGTCATACGGAATAGGGAGCACATACCTCTTATCCTAGCCTGCCTTACTTTGTAAGGAGTGTAGAGAGCCCAATCAATATTATGTAAACATGATTGGCCAGGGATGAGAGAGACAGCTTGCTGTGTAGCTATCAGTGTCTTGCACTGGAGTGGGTGCAGAAAAATGCTAAGGATTCGAATGCTACTTCTTGTGATTTATCCATCCATCCATTTTGTACCGCTTGTCCCTTTTGGTGTAGCTGGCGCCTATGTCAACTGCATTTGGGCGGTAGGCAGGGTACACCCTGGACAAGTCGCCATCTCATCGCAGGGCCAACACAGATAGACAACATTCACACTCACATTCAAACACTAGGGCCAATTTAGTGTTGCCAATCAACCTATCCCCAGGTGCATGTCTTTGGAAGTGGGAGGAAGCTGGAGTACCCGGAGGGAACCCACGCAGTCACGGGTAGAACATGCAAACTCCATACAGAAAGATCCCGAGCCCATAATTGAACCCAGGACTACTCAGGACCTTCGTATTTTGAGGCAGATGCACTAACTCCTCTTCCACAGTCCTGCCCTTCTTGTGATTCATAACTCAAAAATGGTATTTATCATAACTTCTACCGTTTTTTTTTTATTTGCCCAGGCTCTACTCACTAGTGTTTTTTTTACTTCTGTCCTGTTCCACCCCCACAGAAAAATACATCTTGTCCTGTCGCAGTCCTGGTAAAAGGACTTCCGCTCCCATTTTTTATTTTTAGTTCCCAATCTTTCTTGTTTAATTTGTGTTCTGCAGTGTATTTAAAAAAATGGCAACAAGAAGGGTCCATTTGAATTGATACTGGTAGTAATTTTTGGTAACTGGGAATCGATTTCCGATTTGAATTTTCACTACTTTTGTGTCTGTTTAAATGTGTTGATAAATCTATTTTTTTTTTTTGAAAACAGTTTTTTTCATCAAACACTGAGTGTACTTTTCAGTTATCTTCTTTTCTTACACTTGTGTCTCATTTGCAAGTACTGTACTGTAGCGTTTTCTAGTGTTTAGACTTTGCATGCAGTTGTGATTGTGTGTATAAAAGGGATGGTTTTGTAAGTAAGAAGTGTATAAGTTATGCTGTAAAACTTACAAATGTTGCTTGGAGATATGAATGAAGAATCTATACGAGTAGAAACGCTATGGATTATTAGAAGACAGCACGGCACTTTTACGTCCGTTTAAATTTTTTTTACCGGAGGCAACATTTGTTGGCAATCACCCAGAAGTGCCTTCAGTGAGAGATCTTGTCTAAAAGATGGCGCCATAGCACAGACAAAAAACACCATTTAAGTGTCTTTGAACGATGGTTTAATCAAAACGGTTTGCTTTGTGGCCGTCAGCGAAGACAAATCAATTTATTAGCCGCTGGATGCAAAGCGTAGGAAAAAAGTAGGGGCGTTTAATACTGACTTCATGTTGTGTAAATAATATAATACCATAAATAAAAGGAGTTCAAGTACCTAGGAGTCTTGTTCACGAGTGGGGGAAGAGTGGATCGTGAGATCGACAGGCGGATCGGTGCGGCGTCTTCAGTAATGCGGACGTTGTACCGATCTGTTGTGGTGAAGAAGGAGCTGAGCCGGAAGGCAAAGCTCTCAATTTACCGGTCGATCTACGTTCCCATCCTCACCTATGGTCATGAGCTTTGGGTCATGACCGAAAGGATAAGATCACGTGTACAAGCGGCCGAAATGAGTTTCCTCCGCCGTGTGGCGGGGCTCTCCCTTAGAGATAGGGTGAGAAGCTCTGCCATCCGGGAGGAACTCAAAGTAAAGCCGCTGCTCCTTCACATCGAGAGGAGCCAGATGAGGTGGTTCGGGCATCTGGTCAGGATGCCACCCGAACGCCTCCCGAGGGAGGTGTTTAGGGCACGTCCAACCGGTAGGAGGCCACGGGGAAGACCCAGGACACGTTGGGAAGACTATGTCTCCCGGCTGGCCTGGGAACGCCTCGGGATCCCCCGGGAAGAGCTAGAAGAAGTGGCTGGGGAGAGGGAAGTCTGGGCTTCCCTGCTTAGGCTGCTGCCCCCGCGACCCGACCTCGGATAAGCGGAAGAAGATGGATGGATGGATGGAAATAAATATATATATATATATATATATATATATATATATATATATATATATATATATATATATATATGCAAAGCGTAGGACTTCATGTTGTGTAAATAATATAATACCATAAATAAATATATATATATATATATATATATATATATATATATATATATGCAAAGCGTAGGACTTCATGTTGTGTAAATAATATAATACCATAAATAAATATATATATATATATATATATATATATATATATATATATATATTTATTTATGGTATTATATTATTTACACAACATGAAGTCAGTATTAAACGCCCCTACTTGTTTCCTACGCTTTGCATCCAGCGGCTAATAAATTGATTTGTCTTCGCTGACGGCCACAAAGCAAACCGTTTTGATTAAACCATCGTATATATATATATATATATATATATATATATATATATATATATATATATATATATATATATATATATATATATATATATATATATTAGGCTGCAACTAACGATTAATTTGATATTCGATTAATCTGTCGAATATTACTTCGATTAATAGATTAATAATCGGATAAAAGAGACAAACTACATTTCTATCCTTTCCAATACTTTATTTTAAAAAACAGCACACTTAAACTTAGACAAACTTTAATGATCCACAAGGTAAATTGTTCTGGCAGCATGTCCTTTCAACTTGCCAAATAAAACAAGGCAAGTGTTCCAAAAATGTTTTTATTTTTTTTATAAAGTGCACCATTGTCATGCACAATAGCAATAATTTTGCTTAGGGGAATTTCAAACCTGTCTACTACCTATTCCAACCACTCTGCAATGTTGGATGCTGAATGTTTTTCCTCTAGTGGTGTGGTCGTGAGGCAGATTGACTTCACGTTCCATTTGTCTCCAATGTAGTGGCATGTATTGCCAAGGTAGGCTTCCGTGGCTACACTTGTCCACACATCAGTAGTGAGAGCAATTTGTTCTGGGTGGCTTTTTTTCAGTCTGTACTGCTTGGAATGTCTGCTCGTACTTCCTCTTCATCAGTTTGGTAAAATGGTTCCTCGAGGGAAGAGTGTAACCAGGGTTGAAGATGTGAATCATTTGTCTAAAACCTTCATCCTCCACCATTGATAGTGGCCTCATGTCAGTTAGCAACATATTCAGGTAGCACCAGTCAATGCAGCCGCTTGCTGTGGTGTGCAGACCTTCCTTTGTACCAAGTCGGTAATGCTGCCTTGTTTCTTTCTGAAATGAGAGAAACCATATTATGAACATACATAGTAGCAACATTTACATGTAACTCAATACATACCCAGTTGATTTAATTAATTATTTCTGACGTAAAAGACAAATACGCCACCACATTAAAAAAACAGCTAAATCAAATTAATGGACTTTGGAGTTGCAGAGTACACCAATAATGACACAGAAATGTAACTCATCAAATCAGAACTGGGTCAGATTTAGTACATGTTTCTGTTTTGAATAATGAAAGATTCACTTTAGGCTGCCTCTGAATAATAGCAAGAAATATTCCAGCACCTTCATAAAGTTTAGTTATACTAAAGTGTCACTCAAATCTAAATATATTTATATGGCTTTTTTGGGCCCGGCTACATCGATCCATTATGAAACGAACCTGAGATATTTCTATCCGGTATGTTTATTTCCAAATTGTTAACCGTTCGTTTTTGCTCTCAAAACGGAGTCAAATGTGCCGGAGACACATTATAAGCCTCATGTTGCAAGAAAGGGATAACGTTAACATTACTCACAAAAAAGAGCTGCCGTGCTTAACTCATGAATACCTGTTGCCACTCATAACAACACAGAAAATGAAGTCGTCCACTCTCCAACACGTTCCCAACACTTTGAAAGTTAATACACAACAGTTGCTGCAGCGCTGCCTTAAAAATTTTTCGGACACAATGGATCAATTTATCCGGACTCTGGACTTAAAGTTACGTACCGTGAGTTCTTCCCTTCATCCATGGCTCCAACATGTTTTTCTCTTCAGGCGCTCCTGCTTAGTGGCTCCATGCCACGCGAGGTCCGTGCTGCTCATTTTGCAGGAAACTGTCTTCTTTGAAGTCTTTAAAGTAAAGTGTTGCGACACTTTGGACGACTTAGGTCGTACACTTTTGTCCATTGAAGGAATAACCTTGAGATGTTTCTCCGCTGAACTATCCGTACTGTTTCCCTCCGCCATTTTTGAGAAGGCGTGGTCACGTGACGTGCACATGACAAATCATTGGCTGACTCACTGCCACCACAAGAGACGTAGCCCCAGCGCCGCGCTGGCGCTGATTTGTACTGTTTTTGTAATTGTTTTGATTATTGTTTTTCAGCTGTTTTTAAATGTTGCAGTTTATAAATAAAGGTTTAGGGGGGAAAAAAAAAAAGAAAAAAAAAAAAAGCCTCCGCGCATGCGCATTGCATACATCCAACGAATCCATGACTAGATTAATCGCCAACTATTTTTATAGTCGATTTTAATTCATTTAATCGATTAGTTGTTGCAGCCCATATATATATACAGTGGGGCAAACACATATTTAGTCAGACACCGATTGTGCAAGTTCTCCCACTTAAAATGATGACAGAGGTCTGTAATTTTCATCATAGGTACACTTTAACTGGTAGAGACAGAATGTGAAAAAAAATCCCGGAATTCACATTGTAGGAATTTTAAAGAAGGTATTTTTAAATGATGGTGGAAAATAAGTATTTGGTCAACCATTCAAAGCTCTCACTTATGGAAGGAGGTTTTGGCTCAAAATCTCACGATACATGGCCCCATTCATTCTTTCCTTAACACGGATCAATCGTCCTGTCCCTCTTAGCAGAAAAACAGCCCCAAAGCATGATGTTTCCACCCCCATGCTTCACGGTAGGTGTGGTGTTCTTGGGATGCAACTCAGTATTTTTCTTCCTCCAAACACGATGAGTATCATACATGTATGATACAGCAGAGGATTGGCAGAATGTCATGTGGTCAGATGAAACCAAAATAGAACTTTTTGGTATAAACTCAACTCGTCGTCTTATTTTCCACCATAATTTACAAATACATTTTTTAAAATTCCTACAGTGTGAATTCCTGGATTTTTTTTCCCACATTCTGTCTCTCACAGTTGAAGTGTACCTATGATGAAAATTACAGACCTCTGTCATTATTTTAAGTTGGATAAATTGCACAATCGGTGGCTGACTAAATACTTTTTTGCCCCACTTTATATACAGGTATATTCGACATGACCTTAAGACACAACTGCTACGATCTTTGTTGGCATTGTTGGTCTGGACCCCATTGTGCAGAGACAGCAGGAGATGTAAGTGTAGGTAAAAATATATATATATATATTAGGGTAAACATAATTATAAGGCAGCAGGGAATTTTTACAAAAAAGCAACCAGGCACAGGAAGCATAGGGAAATCTTTGCAGCGCGTTTAGGTACAAGCTGAACATTAATATTTCTTTATAAAAGTACTGTACTGGTTTGGGGTACATTATGTTTCACCGACAAGTTTTTCGTGGTACAAGCTGCAATCTCAGAACCTATTGAACTTGTATCACGAAGTACTGAGGTATATACAAACATATAAAAACAGTATATATATATATATATATATATATATATATATATATATATATATATATATATATATATATATATATGTATATATATATATATACATAATGTATATTTTCATTTGTGGACTGATTATATTTTTAGATTTTTTTTTCCGGAATTTTCTTTGTAAGTGTGCCTCTTAAGACCACTAATGTACTAGATTAATACAAAATGTTTTACAAGCAGCATAAAATGTGTTTACTCTGTCACAATCAACTCTCATGAAATGTAATATTTAGAAAAGTTCTGTGAGAGTGATGCATATGTTGTTGTTTTTTCACTCAGTAGTATTTTATAACATTGGTTTCTTCATAAACCCAACCTCGAATGCTTCTCTATGAATTATTTTCCATTGGAAATGGCGACGTCTGTCCTGGTTTCTATTTCTTATTGGTTGTTTCCTGCTTTTAATCTTGTACAGTCCCAGTCACAAAATTAATAATACATTTATACATGAATATGACGTCCACCCTCATAAAAATGGTTCCTTTTGCATGAGGATATTTCTACTCTGGAAGACAAGGGTCTCACTTTTCTTATGTCTTCGTCTATTATTGTATTTCAGCCTATCACGTCCCTTTTGTGGTGAAGAATGACATAACTGGCACCTTGAAGACCTTTTTGCTGCTGGGAATTTTTCCCATGGCAAGTACCAGGCTTTTTAGAATTGCCGTGTAGTGCTGGCTTTCTATCTATCAATGATTAATGTGTCAATGTTCTCCCGGAGACCCTCTCACATGAGGGATGTGCTGTCTCGGTATTATGGTTATTATCTGCTTTTTGACTCATGGACATGTTTTGGTATTCAGGGTCGTCGCTGAGAATTGTGTGAGTGAGACCCGGAACCATGTGGTAATTGACAATCCGATAAAGATGGGGCGGAGATGATGATAAATTAAAGATGTTAAAACCAGTCAATAACTGCGCTTATAACTCTTGAGCTTCCTGACTTCTAATTCTGTTTTACAGCTCATATTCTTTTTACACTGCCGTGCTGAAGTAGCTTATATACTGTAAAATATGGCGTTGCCGTAAGGTTAACCATCATAAACGTGGATGAAAGTGAATACTGCAAACAACACAACTCATCTACCAATAACCATTTTTCATTCCGAAATCTGATTTATAGAGCATTCAGACAGCATTGGGGATATGGAATTCATTTCTTTGTAGGTGTGTGCCTGCAAATCCTAATTAACATAGGAAAAAAAACGCCCACCCTTTGCCTATATAAAGAAATGAGACTAGAGGGACGTGTGCATGCATAAACCTAAAACTGAAGAGAAAACTTTTGAGATTACAATTCCTGGAGGGAATTTAAAAAATACAATTTGGAAAAACATGCTAGGAGTTTTATGCTTCTTGATAGTATGTCTCTGACTATGTATGTCTTCAAGAGGTGGCGTGGCTGGGTTGGTAGAGAGGTTGTGCCAACAACTCGAGGGTTCGACTCCTGCTTTCATCATCATCGTCGTCACCGTCAATGTGTCTGTGGCCAAGACACTTTGCCCTCCTGCTCCAAGTGCCCCCCGCACTGCTTTAAATGGAGCTTAAAGATGTAGATAATGGGTTTCATGGGCAAAGGGTGGAATGCCTTAACGGGGTTGGGGAAGAGATCTTGCCCCAAGTGGAGGAGTTCAAGTACCTCAGAGTCTTATTGAGGAGCAGAGTGTGAGACTTGTTTGGCATATTGTTGCTGGAGTCGTTTTTCCAGGGATGCGTCGGACAAGAACACAGCGTGAGGTAAGGTGTAATGGATTTATTAAAGTAATAAAAGGGCTAGGGACAAAAACACAGGAGCTAAGAAAAGGCAAACCAAAGACGCTAGCATAAAAGCTAGGATGTAAAAATAGACAAACTAAGCTGGCACGAAGGCACAAAATGAAAACCCAATTAGCGTGAGAGCTAAAAATGGCAGGTGGCTTAGCATATGAGCTAGCGAGAAAACACATACGTGAGAAGAAGGTCATCACTGTTGCGCGTAGGCAAATTAGGATCCGAGACAGAAGAACGAAAAGGGGCAAGCTTAAATAGGGAAGTAATTACCGAGAATAGCAGGTGGAAATAATATGTGACCATGGTGACAGACTAAACAAGAAATAACAGGGTAGAACGGAGAATGAAAACAAAACTGGAACAATAAACAATAATGTGAGAAGATCCAAGTACGGATCTTAACACAGAGTGAATCAACAGACGAATTAGTGTGGCGTCTGCAGTGATACGGACCCTTTCATGAAGTAGGAGCTGAACCGGAAGACAACGCTCTCAATTTACTGGTCGATATACATTCATGTCCTCACCTATGGTCATGACCTTTGAGTTATGACCAAAAGGACAAGATCACGGGTAAAAGCGGCCGAAATGAGTTTCCTCAGTCAGGTGGCGTGGCTCTCCCTTAAAGATATAGTGAGAAGCTCTGTCAACCGGGAGGAGCTCAAAGTAAAGCTGCTGCTCCTCCACATTGAGAGGAGCCAGATGAGGTGGTTCGAGCATCTGGTCAGGATGCCCCCCGGAAGCCTCTCTGTGGAAGTGTTTAGGGAAAATCGGATCAATAGGAGGCCACGGGGAAGACCCAGGACAGGTTGGGGAGACTATGTCTCTCAGCTAGCCTGGGAACGCCTTGGGATGATCCCCTGGTAGGAGCTGGACAAAGCAGTTGGGGAGAGGGAATTCTGAGCTTCCTTGCTTGGGTTCTGCCCCCACAACATGACCTCGGGTGAGCGGAAGCTTTGAGTCACCAGAGAAAAAGTTTTACATAAATATAATTCAAACTGGTTTTTTTTTTCTTAAAGGTGAACTGCACTTTTTTTTTTTAGAATTTTGCCTATCTTTCAAAATCATTATGAGAGACAAGATTTTAAAGATGATAAAAAAAACGCTGAAAAGATGCGGCTAATGGGAGTCAGACTGATTTCCTCCATCCATTGATTTCTTTTTATATAGCAGTGCACGTCTGACTTTTGGCAACAACTTGTGTTCCTTCTTCCGGAATCAAACACGAGTGTGTGTTTTTCTAAACATGGCAGACCATGTTTGATTTACCATGAATTGATTAACGTGGACCCCGACTTAAACAAGTTGAAAAACTTATTTGGGTGTTACCATTTAGTGGTCAATTGTACGTAATATGTACTGAACTGTGCAATCTACTAATAAAAGTATCAATCAATCAATCAAAAGACTTGGTCATAGACAACCAAGACGACTATTTTTGGAAAAAAGAGGATTCACAACCTTATATTTTCCTAAGCTAAATATACTGAGGATGAACTGCTGCTTATAGAAGGAAGCACGAAGAAGGGGGTGAGACGTTGGAACAGACGGAAGTGAGGTGAAAGCGTCAAAGCGATAAATGTGGGACTTGGATACAAGCTATTTCGACGTAAATGGACTGCTTACCCAAAATCAACAGGAAATGACCCCGGCCAGCTGGACCAGACAAACAACTGTCCATCAAGCAAGTCACTTTAATATTGATCATGATACACGCAGCACGTCATGCGTGTTATTACAACTACTCTGCATACGCTCTCTGGCTAGCTCAGCTGTGTACAATCTAGGCTGACAATATTCTGAAATCCCAAAAAGAGGACACATATATGCGTGCCAAGAAGAGCAGCACGCCAAGGCCTGGACTAGGTGAAAATTTGACAATGATACTTGAACTTGTTTCAAAGGTAATACATTTATTTAAAGGCCTACTGAAATGAGGTTTGCTTTTTTTAAACAGGCATAGCAGTTCCATTCTATGTGTCATACTTGATCATTTCGCGATATTGCCATATTTTTGCTGGAAGGATTTAGTAGAGAACATCGACGATAAAGTTTGCAACTTTTGTTTGCAAATAAAAAAGCCTTGCCTTTACTGGAAGCAGCATACAATGTGCGCGTGACGTCAAGGGTTGTAGGGCTCCTCACATCCTCACATTGTTTATAATGTCAGCATCCAGCAGCAAGAGGTATTCGGACCGAGAAAGCGACAATTTCCCCATTAATTTGAGCAAGGATGAAAGATTCGTGGATGAGGAAATTTAGAGTGAAGGACTAGAAAGAAAAAAAAAGGTGACTGCAGTGGAAGCGATTCAGATGTCATTAGACACATTTACTAGGATAATTCTGGAAAATCCCTTATCTGCCATTGTGTTGCTAGTGTTTTAGTGAGATTAAATAGTACCTGAAAGTCGGAGGGGTGTGGCCACGGGTGTGTTGACCGCGAATGTCTCTGAGGGAAGTCACGCAGCTGCAGCAGGACGGAAGCTCCGCTGATGTCTCCGGTAAAAAACAACTTATTACCACAATTTTCTGACCGAAAACTGCCGGTTGACATGTGGTCGGGATCCATGTTCGCTTGACCGCTCTGTTCCATGGTAAAGCTTCACCTTCGGGAATTTTAAACAAGGAAACACCGGCTGTGTTTGTGTGGCTAAAGGCTAAAAACTTCCCACCTCCATCTTTCTACTTTGACTTCTCCATTATTAATTGAACAAATTGCAAAAGATTCAGCAACACAGATGTCCAGAATACTGTGTAAATATGCGATTAAAGCAGACTACTTATAGTTCGGATCGGGCTGGAAAATAATGTCCGATACAACCCGAGACGTCAAACGCACGCGTCATCATACGTGTTATCATACCGTGACGTTTTCAACACGACACTTCGCGGAAATTTAAAATTGCAATTTACAGTAGTAAACTAAAAAGGCCGTATTGGCATGTGTTGCAATGTTAATATTTCATCATTGATATATAAACTATCAGACTGCGTGGTCGGTAGTAGTGGGTTTCAGTAGGCCTTTAAATAAAGCATTTTTTCTCCTCTGTTGACAACAGTGTCGGTGCTAGTAATTTTTAAAATGGGCCCCATGGACGGTCCATTTGAATTTTCCCATAATGGACCCACACATGATGGGGTCCATGATGGACCCAATCAAGTCATTAAAATGGGGTCCCAAAGTACATTTTTGTGGTCCCACTTTTATGTAAGCGTTTTTAAAAGTGAAGTGAATTATATTTATATAGCGCTTTTTCTCTAGTGACTCAAAGCGCTTTACATAGTGAAACCCAATATCTAAGTTACATTCAAACCAGTGTGGGTGGCAATGGGAACAGGTGGGTAAAGTGTCTTGCCCAAGGACACAACAGCAGTGACTAGGATGGTGGAAGCGGGAATCGAACCTGCAACCCTCAAGTTGCTGGCACGGCCACTCTACCAACCGAGCTAAACCGCCCCACAAAACACATGATAAATGTATGCATTGTCCTACTATGTCTCACATTCTATATTTTGTTTTGGAAAAAGGTTGTCATAAACGTTGCTTAATTCATTAAAATAAATAATATAAAAAGAAGACAAATTTGTATGCATATGTAAATGTATTCAGTAATAAACATTCATTCACTTTCTTCTTTTCTTCATTGATCTAAACTTTACCTGCTGGTAGTTTTTTCAATGTTTTTATTTAATAAGTTGTATCTGTATTTATTTCAGTATAAAAGTGAAAAAAGTGTTTTGTTTCGGTCATGAAGTGATAATGGCGTGCCAGGGCATACTTACATTTTATATTTAAGGCTTAAAAATCTGGAGTCTACATCAACTCCAGACATACATGCCAACCCCCCTCCCTGATTTTTCCGAGAGACTACAGATTTTCTATGCCCCTCCCGAGGCTTCCATTCTCCCATATTTCTCCAAATTTCCACCCGGACAACAACATTGGGGGTGTGCCTCATAAGAACTGCCTTTAACATCCCCTCTTACCTAATCTCATATCCGCTCTTCCTCCGTACATACAGCGTGTCAATTTAGCCACATTATACATGCAGCTTCAGACACTCATAAGTGAAAGAAATGCATACTTGGCCAACAGCCATACAGGTCTCACTGAGGGTGGCCGTATAAACAATTTTAACACTGTTAAAAATATGCGCCACACTGTGAACCCACACCAAACAAGAATGACAAACACATTTCGGGAGAACATCCGCGCCGTAACATAACATAAATACAACAGAACAAATACCCAGAACCACTTGCAACTAACTCTTCAATATACACCCCCGCTACCACCACACACACCTCAACACCCCCCCATCTCTCGAATTCGGAAGGCTCAAGGTTGGCAAGTATGACTTCAGATCTATTCCTCATTTCAAAATGTTTTCGTTTTTTTTATGTTGTTTTTTGTTTGTTTGTTTTCCGCCTTTTTTGTGTCAAACAAAACTATGTTTTTCTATGGCAAACACACAAAATATGCCAAATCTTCCACCAAAAATATTTTTCAATGATGTGACATAATCGGGTTGAGGTGTGGGGGACATAAAGGGGGGTGTATATTGTAGCATCCCGGAAGAGTTAGTGTTGCAAGGGGTTCTGGGTGTTTGTTCTGTTGTGTTTATGTTGTGTTACGGTGCGGATGTTTTTCCGATATGTGTTTGTCATTCTCGTGTGGCGCATAACAGTGTTAAAGTCGGACATTATATATATTATGCGAGTTACGGAACGTAAATTAACTATTGTTGACATTTTTTAAATGAATTTTTAAAGTGATTTAGAGATTGAAAATATTGCTCCCAGAAGCTGCTTTGTTAGACACGTGGGATGAGCCGATTTATAATGTTAGAGAGCAAAAAATAAATACAATTGTATTCTGTCTCTCTTTGAAATTGTGAACGATAGACAAAATTCCCCCAAAAAGTGCAGTTCCCCTTTAAAATGCATATCAAACAATAGGAGAGATATTTTAGTTTTTCTGATATGAGGCTTTGCTTACTGTTTGGTGCCGTGCCATATTCGTCTTGTAAAAGGGCGAACATGAATCGATTACACCTACTCAGTGTCCTAGTGGTTAGAGTGTCCGCCCTGAGATTGGTAGGTTGGAAGTTCAAACCCCGGCCGAGTCAAACCAAAGACTATAGGAAAATGTGACCCATTGCCTCCCTGCTTGGCACTCAGCATCAAGGGTTGGAATTGGGGGTTAAATCACCATAAATGATTCCCGGGCGCGGCACCGCTGCTGCCCACTGCTGCCCACTGCTCCCCTCACTTCCCAGGGGGTGATCAAGGGGATGGGTCAAATGCAGAGGACAAATTTCACCACACTTTGTGTGTGTGTGACAATCATTGGTACTTTAAATTTAACTGATTACAAAAATCTTGAATTATTGATATCATCTCAAATCCGAGCAAATCTCCACATCTAATCTCAGATATTTTAGTCAAGACCAAATTCAAGACAGTACAACTTAAATATGAGACACTTCCTATAAAATTGCTTTTTGTCATGGTTTAAGTTGTGAGCATACATTTAGTTACTTGCCACAAGCTGGAATAGCAAATAGGAGGGCTGTGAATCTTTGGGCACCACACGATTCGTTTATTGGTGGTAATGAGATTCTCGATTCAAAATCAATACTTTTTAATAACATTTGGTGCCATTTTTATGATTAACTGTAATCTTCCATTAAGTAGACAGCGCTGAAAATGTTTCATATGACTTAAAGGAAAACTGGTTTTGTTTGGTAAAATTATACCCATACATTTAATAAAGTCAAATTCAAATAAGACAACAAGAGAAAATAAATCTGCACCGCAGATATGGGCATATACATAAACAATATGATTAAAAAATATATATATATATATATATATATATATATATATATATATATATATATATATATATATATATTTATATTTATATGTGGTTTTTTTTTTCATTTGTTTTTTCATTGCTTACAAATTGTTACGTATAAGAAATGCTATTCATTCCAAAATGTTTTTGATGGAAATTCCCAGCAATTACCATGATAAACCCTGTAAAATCTGGCAAAAAAAAAAAAACTTCCAGTCTTATTTGCTGTCATGAGCTTGTACCTTGATATCAAAAAACTTTATTTTTACCAAACATTGGAAACCAGTAATAACTTTCCATCTTCCACAGTCTTCCTGCCAAAGTTGACAACTTCCTCTTCCTGCTGACACCTGCTCCTCCACCCACGTCTTGCCTCTTGCCCACACCTGAAGCTGCTGATGTGGTGTCCAGGCGGTCTGTCACACGGCTGCAGAGTAGTTAGTAGTTTGTTAGTAAAGTGTTTTTTTTATTTTTTATATATAAAGCGCTATACAGCAATGGCTTCACGGTGGAAGAGGGGTTAGTGTGTCTGCCTCACAATACGTAGGTCCTAAGTAGTCAAGGTTCAATCCTGGGCTGGAGATCTTTCTGTGTGGAGTTTGCATGTCCTCCCAGTGAACGCATGGGTTTTCTCCGGATACTCCCACTTCGAAAGACATGCACCTGCGGATAGTTTGATTGGCAACACTAAATTGCCACCAGTGTGTGAATGTGAGTGTGAATGTTGTCTGTCTATCTGCGTTGGCCCTGCGATGAGGTGGCCACTTGTCCAGGGTGTATGCCGCCTTCCGCCCGATTGTAGCTGAAATAGGCACCAGCGCCCCCAAAGGGAATAAGCAGTAGGAAATGGATGGATGGGTGGATATACAGCACTGTATATCATACAAAAATAACAAAGAGGTCTGCTGAGATAGGCGCCAGCGCCCCCCACGACTCCAAAAGGGAATAAGCGGTAGGAAATGGATGGATGGATAACAAAGAGGTGATGCATCAACTATAGATTTAATAATAAAGTTAACAACTACTCGCTGAACTGTCTTTATATACATGCAGCCTGCCAACAGTCACACACAATGTCACTAGAACTGTGGTGCACTAACAGTTGGAAATCACAAAACTCTTTAACTTTAACAGCCAGGTCGCTACAATGATTTTAAAATGAAAAAAATACTTTACCTTGTTCGGTAATCTCCTCGGGGTGCAGCGGTAGAAAGGGAGTGGTAGTGCTGTAAATACATCTTGAATGTTTCAAACCGCACATTGCTTGTCCATAGAAAATGTTTTAAAATGGCTAAAAAACACTTAACAGTGACTAATGGCAGCACTGTGCTGACTAAATGAGCACTGGGGATTGATTAGCCCACTTACAATGGATATGCTGCCGGTCACAAAATGGCTGCGCTACATGGCACACAACAGGTGGATAAAATGTTTGTACATTGAGACACGGTTTGTTCACAAAAGCATAGTTTTATTGGGCCTGTGGTTCGCTTATCAAAACGTTTGTACACTGGATCATAAAACAATGTACCACTGTCCACACAATTTTAACTACACGTCATGACATGTGTGCAGTTGTACTGGCTCATACACTGGAAAAATGGCCCTCTTAAAAAGAGTAAGAAAAATAAATAATATGAGCAATTTTTGCATGTAATGAGCAAACTAAATCTTGCCAATGGAACAATTTAAAATTGTCTTGGTAAGATATTTTTGAAATAAGACATTATATTTAAGCTTAACACATTTATAAAGGGATCTTGAAATTAGCAATTAAAACTTATTAACGATAAAAATTGTTATTGTGATGTTGTGAGTCTTATAAGCAATTTGTGATGCTCACAAGTAGTATTTGTTTTTCCTCAGAAGATCTATGGGCTCGAAACAAGTTCTTATGTCTCGCTGAAAAATTACTATCCAGGAGATTGTGACTTGTGTTAAGTTTGTTTAGATATTTTGACTAAACAATTGAAATATATACTTGGTGAGATTGTGAGTTTTTCCAGTGAAGATGTAACCTACCACACGACAAAAACAACAAGCCCACACAGACTTCAACAGACACCAGAAATCTGTCCTACAAAGGTTGCGGCGGATGTGTTGACATAGAGCAGGGGTCGGGAACCGTTTTGGCTGAGAGAGCCAAGAAGCGAAATATTTAAAAATTAATTTCTCTAAGAGCCATATAATATTTTTTCAACACTGAACACAACTAAACGTGTGCATTTTTAAGTAAGATCAACATTTCTAGAGTATAATAGGTCTTGTATTCTTCGTAATAACATTGTTATTCTAAAGCTAACTGTGGGGGGGTGTGGCCTGCGGGCCTGCAGCGAAGCGGGGTGTTGCCAGGATCGGCCTCGAAATCAGCGACAGGTGCGTAAATGGCCCAGCTTAGCCTTGTTATCTAATCACCTGTCGCTCTGTTTATAAGTAGCAGCCAAGAGGAGAGACGGTGTTGGGGCTGGAGCCAGAACGCGAGCGAGAACGAAAGAGAAAAAGACAATTGCTGGAAAGCAACTGAGAGACTTATTGAAAAATAAAACAATATTGTAACCCTGAAACAGGCTTTCATGTCGGTGTTTGGTGGTCTGAAGAACCCCCAGGTGGGCAAATCCTACACTAACCAATTTATAAATAAATGACTTCTTACGCTTAATGCAACTTCTTGAACAACTGCGGTAGAAAAAAGGATGGATGGATTCAAATGCATGAGCATGTTTTATATTTTGAACGTTATTTTCAACCCTGTGATTACAAGTGGAATTATTCATTACTTATCGTGTTAAGCAATGTCAGCTCAGATTTATCCCAGAGCCAGATGGAGTCATCAAAAGAGCCGCATCTGGCTCGCGAGCTATAGGTTCCCTACCCCTGACATAGAGCATCAACACCTGTCCCTTACAACAACAAAAAAATGGACCCACCATGTTTAATATCCATCTTTGTCAAAATATAAGACACATTTGAGCTTGTGAGGCTCAAAGCACTCGGGTCAAATCCAGAGGTTTTGCACAAAATGTGCTTCTGGAATCAACTTTCGAGGCATTACTCCACAGGTTTGTGTCCGTTTTTCAGTCTTGTAACATTTCAACAAATATTAATATTACAGTATCGGTATTCATTATAGAACTTCAGGAGGCACAGCAGGAAAACACTGCTCTCCTGTAGCCTTTTCCTCAAGATGAAAACGCTACTTGGCTGCGGCTGCTGTTGCCTTGGAAACCTGGTCACTCACTCCTTTACCCACACTCTTCCCCACTCGCTTCATTAAGTGAATTGCTGCTGGCAATTAGAATAAAACCAGCGGCAGGCCTGGCTGTCTTGAAATGCAGTCTCCAATTAAATACTTTCAAATAGCAATGTTCCTACAAGCTACATCTGCTCTCTATATAACAAACCATGCACCTGGGAGCGATGTTCCCAAAACACTTGCACAGTGGTTGCGATACTGATGAATTACCTCAAAATCCATGTTTTCTTTTATTTTGATTTTTTTTTTCAACACAATGAACACCTAGCATTATAGATCGCATATTGCAGCTTGCCCTATTATTCTGATGTGTGAAGCCTGTGTTACGAATGAATAGAGATATTAATGGTCCGAGTAGTTTTGTAACAATACCAAGAGTTTGCTACCGGTGCTAAAAATGTTTCGATACTTTTCGGTACTTTTATAAATAAAGGGTACAACAACAAAAAATGTATTGTGGCCAAACAGCTCAATTTCTGTTTCATCTGACCACAGAACGTTACTCCAGAAGATTTCAATTGTTAGTTTTACCTTTATTACCTCTTGTGTTATATATTTTACTCCATATTTGTTCCCACAACCGCACCTTAAATTGGAGTCTTTAATCTCCTTATATGCAAATATAATTACAATAAAGTTTATTCTATTGTATTCTGTTATATTATTTTCTTTGTCCATGTGATGTCAGATGAAACAAAAATGTAGCTGTTTGGCCACAATAACCGGCAATATGTTTGGTGGAGAAAAGGTGAGGCCTTTAATCCCAGGAACTCCATACCCACTGTCAAGCATGGTGGCGGTATAATTATGCTCCGGGCCTGTTTTGCAGCCAATAGAACTGGTGCTTTAAACGGGACAATGAAAAAGGAGGATTACCTCCAAATTCTTCTGGACAACCTAAAATTATCAGCCCGGTGGTTGGGTCATGGGCGCAGTAGGGTGTATGTAAACTTTCTATCGCGACCGTAAATGTATTTAGGAGTGATCAGTCCTCACGCGTGCATATAATATTATGTACAGTCAGTACATGGGAAAAAATTGTTTTCCTACTGATACATCAATAGCCTTTTCACGTGCAACAAAGTGTTAAACCAGGCTCACTCATTGAGTTGTTTACTTTAATGAACAAGTGGTGTAATTACATATCCGACATTGGTAAAGAAGATTTCAGTCAATGAGCATTTCAGTGAATAAATAACTGCACTTGAACTATGCAATTGATACATCTCATGTACAGCTGAGACTCAAGAGGTAGAGGAAGCTGTATTGTAATGTGACAGTTTATGGTTTGATCCCAGGCTGACGTGTACTTGAGCATTATGCTAAACACTTAACCGCTAAGAATGACATTCACCACCTGAGTACGTTTTGTGTTACCTTGTGCAGTGTACTGTATAGATAGAATAGAAAATGTAGTTAAATGTAACCCATTTACCAGAATCCTTTAGCTATTCTGAATTACAGTGCACCCGGAAAGTATTCACAAAGCTTAATGTTTTCCACATTTTGTCATGCCCCAGGCTTATTTCAAATTAGAATACATTTACTTTGACAAATTGTTATTATGGAGTTTTGTCTTTATACGTTTGAGGACAAAAATACATGTATTCCATTTTGGAATAAGGCTGTAACATAACATATAGAAAAAGTAAAGCGCGGTGAATACTTTCCAGATGCACTGCATGCAAAAAGTAGATTTACTGTGTAGTACACAGTAAGTATATTCACTTACATGCAGTCTTACAGATGTGGTACTTTAGTGAGTGATCTGTTGCAAAATTGTTTGCGCATACTTATATTATAGACCAGTGGTTCTTAACCTTTTTCCAGTGATGTACCCCCTGTGAACATTTTTTTTTAATACAAGTACCCCCTAATCAGAGCAAAGCATTTTTGGTTGGACAAAAAGAGATAAAAAAGTAAAATACTGCACTATGTCATCAGTTTCTGTTTCATTAAATTGTACAACAGTGCAAAAATATTGCTCACTTGTAGTGGTCTTTCTTGAACTATTTGTAAACAAAAAGATATAAAAATAATTAAAAACTTGTTGAAAATAAACAAGTGATTCAATTATAAATAAAGATTTCTACACATAGAAGTAATCATCAACTTAAAGTGCTCTCTTTGGGGATTGTACAAGCCCCGTTTCCATATGAGTTGGGAAATTGTGTAGATGTAAATGTAAACAGAATACAATGATTTGCAAATCCTTTTCAACCCGTATTGAATTGAATGCACTACAAAGACAAGATATTTGATGTTCAAACTCATAAACTTAATTTTTTTTTGCAAATAATAATTAACTTAGAATTTCATGGCAGCAACACGTGTCAAAGTAGTTGGGAAAGGGCATGTTCACCACTGTGTTACATCATATTTTATTTTAACAACACTCAATAAACGTTTGGGAACTAAGGCAACTATTTGTTGAAGCTTTAAAAAGTGGAATTCTTTACCATTCTGGGTTGATGTACAGCTTAAGTTGTTCAACAGTCCGGGGTCTTGTTGTCGTATTTTACGCTTCATAATGCGCCACACATTCTCGATGGGGGACAAGTCTGGACTGGAGGCAGGTCAGGAAAGTACCCGCACTCTTTTACTATAAAGCCACGCTGTAGTAACACGTGGCTTGGCATTCTTTTGCTAAAATAAGCAGGGGCGTCCATGATAACTTTGCATGGATGACAACATATGTTGCTCCAAAATCTGTATGGACCATTCAGCATTATTGGTGTCTTCACAGATGTGCAAGTTACCCATGGCCTGGGCAGTAATGCACCCCATACCATCACAGATGCTGGTTTTTGAACTTTGCGCCTATAACAATCCGGATGGTTATTTTCCTCTTTGTTCCGGAGGACACCACGTCCACAGTTTCCAAATATAATATGAAATGTGGACTCGTCAGAACAAAGAACACTTTTCTACTTTGCATCAGTCAATCTTAGATGAGCTCGGGCCCAGAAAAGCCAGCGGCGTTTCTTTGTGTTGTTGATAAATGTGTTTTGCTTTGCATAGTAGAGTTTAAACTTGCACTTACAGATGTAGCGACCAACTGTAGTTGCTGACAGTGGTTTTATGAAGTGTTCCTGAGCCCATGTGGTGATATCCTTTACACACTGATGTCGGTTTTTGATGCAGTACCGCCTGAGGGTTCAAAAGGTTTGTAATATCATCGCTTACGTGCAGTGATTTCTCCAGATTCTCTGAACCTTTTGACGATTTTACGGACCGTAGATGGTAAAATCCCTTAATTCCTTGTAATGGCTCGTTGAGAAATGTTATTCTAAAACTGTTTGACAATTTGCTTACAAATTGGTGACCCTCCAGAATAATGTAAATAATTCAATGTAAATACTATGATGATTAACTTGTGTGATGACTGTATTATGCTGATAGTATATATTTGTACCATGATGAATTGATTAACGTGGACCCCAACTTAAACAAGTTGAAAAACGTATTCGGGTGTTACCATTTAGTGGTCAATTGTACGGAGTATGTACTGAACTGTGCAATCTACTAATAAAAGTATCAATCAATCAATCAATTATTCGCCCCATCCTTGTTTGTGAATGACTAAGCATTTCATGGAAGCTGCTTTTATACCCAATTATTGCACCCACCTGTTCCCACTTATCCTGCACACATGTGGGATGTTCCAAATAAGTGTTGGGTTGAAAATTATTTGCAAATCATTGTATTCTGTTTGTATTTATATCTTAACACAATTTCCCAACTCATATGGTAACGTGGTTTGTAATAAAGATCCATCTGGATTCATGAACTTAATTCTAAACATTTCTTCACAAAAAAAAAAAATCTTTAACATCAATATTTATAGAACATGTCCACAAAAAATCTAGCTGTCAACACTGAATATTGCATTGTTGCATTTCTTTTCACAGTTTATGAACTTACATTTTGTAGAAGTATTATTCAATAAATACATTTATATAGGATTTTTGAATTGTTGCTATTTTCAGAATATTTTATCTCACGTACCCCTTGGCATACCTTCAAGTACCCCTATTTGAGGACCACTGTTGTACACCATTATAAAGGTTTACTTTGTACTCATTTTACAAATGGAAACCCTCCGGCAGTCTGCAAAATAATGATAAACAAAGAGATGTCACTCGTGACTTCTCATCATTTCCAAGATTAATTCCATGTCAATGTCCTCAGTTCAATAAATCACTGTCCAAATGAAGACAGTGGCTGAGTGTTAGTCAACATTATTTGAAACAATGCCCACCACCAAAGAGACTGAGCGTGTGTGACGACGCAACAGTGCTCACCGAGATATTTGTAAGGGTCTGTTTTACATGGAAGAGACAAGATCAATGTGAGGCAAAGCAACACTTGAAGCCCTCGAAATGCAAACAAGGAAGTCTTAATAAAAAGTAATTGATCGACGATAATAGAAAACATAACTTCACGTCTCTCAGGCTAGTTGACTGTCATTGACATAAGCAGAGGTCGACATGCCAGAAACCGAAACGAACCATTGCACATGTATCCGTGCCTTTGGCAGGAGACATGCAAATGGACGATAATTAAAGGGGAACATTATCACAATTTCAGAAGGGTTAAAACCAATAAAAATCAGTTCCCAGTGGCTTATTTTATTTTTCTAAGTTTTTTTTCAAAATTTTACCCATCACGCCATATCCGGAAAAACTGCTTCAAAGTGCCGGATTTTCACCTTCGCTATATCCACCCGTCTATTGTCCTGTGACGTCACTGCGTGATGCCAATACAAAAAAACATGGCAAATAGAACAGAAATATATAGCGACATTAGCTCGGATTCAGACTCAGATTTCAGCGGCTTAAGCAATTCAACAGATTACGCATGTATTGAAACGGATGGTTGGAGTGTGGAGGCAGATAGCGAAAACGAAATTGAAGAAGAAACTGAATTTATTGAGCCATATCACGACAGACAACGGCAATGAGGACGAATTCGGCGATTGCTTTCTAACCAATGATTGCATCTTTTGACAACTGGTGCAACTTGAATTCGTCGATTGGTATGTATTTGTATGGCATTAAATGTGGGTGGAGGAAAGGCTGCATGCAAATATAGCTACAAATGAGGCATAATGATGCAATATGTACATACAGCTAGCCTAAATAGCATATTAGTATCGATTAGCTTGCAATCATGCCGTGCGCAAATATGTCTGATTAGCACATGAGTCAATAACATTAACAAAACTCACCTTTGTGATTTCGTTGACTTTATCGTTGGAAATGCATCTGCTTTGAGTGTCGCAGGATATCCAAACAAATCTGTCGTAGCATCGCTATCGTCGGTAGCGATGCTACGACAGAACAGAACAAACGTGGGACTTTCGCATCTTTTGACAACTGGTGCAACTTAAATCTGTCGATTGGTATGTGTTTGTTTGGCATTAAATGTGGGTGGAGGGAAAGGCTGGATGCAAATATAGCTACAAATGAGGCTTAATGATGCAATATGTACATACATCTAGCCTAAATAGCATGTTAGCATCGATTAGCATGCTGTGACTATTGATATGTCTGATTAGCACACTCCACGTAAGTCAAATTGAATCCGTCCCTGTTCGTGTTGTTACACCCTCCGACAACACACTGGCGAGGCGTAATGTCTTCAAGGTACGGAAAACAACAGAGCTGATTTGGCTTGGTGTGTGTAATGTGTTTGAGAAAATGGCGGATTGGTTCCTGTTTTGACGTCACGGGTTAAAGGTCATTGCTCCGACAACGAACAATTGAAAGGCGTTTCAGTTGCCAAATTCACCCTTTTAGAGTTCGGAAATCCATCCATCCATCCATCATCTTCCGCTTATCCGAGGTCGGGTCGCGGGGGCAACAGCCTAAGCAGGGAAACCAAGACTTCCCTCTCCCCAGCCACTTCGTCTAGCTCTTTCCGGGGGATCCCGAGGCGTTCCCAGGCCAGCCGGGAGACATAGTCTTCCCAAAGTGTCCTGGGTCTTCCCCGTAGCCTCCTACCGGTTGGACGTGCCCTAAACACCTCCCTAGGGAGGCGTTCGGGTGGCATCCTGACCAGATGCCCGAACCACCTCATCTGGCTCCTCTCGATGTGAAGGAGCAGCGGCTTTACTTTGAGTTCCTCCCGGATGCCAGAGCTTCTCACCCTATCTCTAAGGGAGAGCCCTGCCACACGGCGGAGGAAACTCATTTCGGCCGCTTGTACCCGTGATCTTATCCTTTCGGTCATGACCCAAAGCTCATGACCATAGGTGAGGATAGGAACGTAGATCGACCGGTAAATTGAGAGCTTTGCCTTCCGGCTCAGCTTCTTCTTCACCACAACGGATCGGTACAACGTCCGCATTACTGAAGACGCTGCACCGATCCGCCTGTCGATCTCACGATCCACTCTTCCCTCACTCGTGAACAAGACTCCTAGGTACTTGAACTCCTCCACTTGGGGCAGGGTTTCCTCCCCAACCCGGAGATGGCATTCCACCCTTTTCCGGGCGAGAACCATGGACTCGGACTTGGAGGTGCTGATTCTCATTCCGTTCGCTTCACACTCGGCTGCGAACCGATCCAGCGAGAGCTGAAGATCCCGGTCAGATGAAGCCATCAGGACCACATCATCTGCAAAAAGCAGAGACCTAATCCTGCGGTCACCAAACCGGAACCCCTCAACGCCTTGACTGCGCCTAGAAATTCTGTCCATAAAAGTTATGAACAGAATCGGTGACAAAAGACAGCCTTGGCGGAGTCCAACCCTCACTGGAAATGTGTTCGACTTACTGCCGGCAATGCGGACCAAGCTCTGGCACTGAGCGTACAGGGAACGGACCGCCACAATAAGACACTCCGATACCCCATACTCTCTGAGCACTCCCCACAGGACTTCCCGAGGGACACGGTCGAATGCCTTCTCCAAGTCCACAAAGCACATGTAGACTGGTTGGGCAAACTCCCATGCACCCTCAAGAACCCTGCCGAGAGTATAGAGCTGGTCCACAGTTCCACGACCAGGACGAAAAGCACACTGTTCCTCCTGAATCCGAGGTTCGACTATCCGGCGTAGCGTCCTCTCCACTACACCTGAATAAACCTTACCGGGAAGGCTGAGGAGTGTGATCCCACAATAGTTGGAACACACCCTCCGGTCCCCCTTCTTAAAGAGAGGGACCACCACCCCGGTCTGCCAATCCAGAGGTACCGCCCCCGATGTCCACGCAATGCTGCAAAGTCTTGTCAACCAAGACAGCCCCACAGCATCCAGAGCCTTAAGGAACTCCGGGCGGGTCTCGTCCACCCCTGGGGCCTTTCCACCGAGGAGTTTTTCAACTACCTCAGCGACCTCAGCCCCAGAAATAGGAGAGTCCACCACGGATTCCCCAGGCACTGCTTCCTCATAGGAAGACGTGTTGGTGGGATTGAGGAGGTCTTCGAAGTATTCCTTCCACCTATCCACAACATCCGCAGCTGAGGTCAGCAGAACACCATCCGCACCATACACGGTGTTGATAGTGCACTGCTTCCCCTTCCTGAGGCGGCGGACGGTGGTCCAGAATCGCTTCGAAGCCGTCCGGAAGTCGTTTTCCATGGCTTCCCCAAACCCCTCCCATGTCCGAGTTTTTGCCTCCGCGACCGCTGAAGCTGCACACCGCTTGGCCTGTCGGTACCTGTCCACTGCCTCCGGAGTCCTATGAGCCAAAAGGACCCGATAGGACTCCTTATTCAGCTTGACGGCATCCTTCACCGCTGGTGTCCACCAAGGGGTTTTAGGATTGCCGCCCCGACAGGCACCAACTACCTTGCGGCCACAGCTCCGATCTTCCGCCTCGACAATAGAGGTTCGGAACATGGTCCACTCGGACTCAATGTCCAGCACCTCCCTCGTGACATGTTCAAAGTTCTTCCGGAGGTGGGGATTGAAACTTTGTCTGACAGGAGACTCTGCCAGACGTTCCCAGCAGACCCTCACAATGCGTTTGGGCCTCCCAGGTCTGTCCGGCATCCTCCCCCACCATCGCAGCCAACTCACCACCAGGTGGTGATCGGTAGAAAGCTCCGCCCCTCTCTTCACCCGGGTGTCCAAAACATATGGCCGCAAATCCGATGACACAACTACAAAGTCGATCATGGAACTGCGGCCTAGGGTGTCCTGGTGCCAAGTGCACATATGGACACCCTTATGTTTGAACATGGTGTTTGTTATGGACAAACTGTGAAGAGCAAAAAAGTCCAATAATAAAACACCACTCGGGTTCAGATCCGGGCGGCCATTCTTCCCAATCACGCCTCTCCAGGTTTCACTGTCGTTGCCAACGTGACCGTTGAAGTCTCCCAGTAGGACAAGGGAATCACCCGGGGGAGGCACTTTCCAGTACTCCCTCGAGTGTTCCCAAAAAGGGTGGGTACTCTGAACTGCTGTTTGGTGCATAAGCACAAACAACAGTCAGGACCCGCCCCCCCACCCGAAGGCGGAGGGAGGCTACCCTTTCGTCCACCGGGTTGAACTCCAACGTACAGGCTTTGAGCCGGGGGGAAACAAGAATTGCCACCCCAGCCCGTCGCCTCTCACTGCTGGCAACGCCAGAGTGGAAGAGGGTCCATTCCCTCTCGAGAGAAGTGGTTCCAGAGCCCTTGCTGTGCGTCGAAGTGAGTCCGACTATATCCAGCCGGAATTTCTCGACTTCGCGCACTAGCTCAGGTCTTTTCCCCCCAGTGACGTGACGTTCCACGTCCCAAGAGCTAGCTTCTGTAGCCGAGGATCGGATCGCCAAGTGCCCTGCCTTCGGCTGCCGCCCAGCTCACATTACACCCGACCTCTATGGCCCCTGCTATGGGTGGTGAGCCCATTGGAGGGGTGACCCACGTTGCCTCTTCGCGCAGTGCCCGGCCGGGCCCCATGGGAACAGGCCCTGCCACCAGGCGCTCGCCATCGTCCCCCACCTCCGGGCCTGGCTCCAGAGGGGGGCCCCGGTGACCCGCGTCCGGGCGAGGGAAATCTGGGTCCATGCTTTTTCTTCTTCAAAAAGGTCTTCGAGCTGCTCTTTGTCTTATCCCTCAACTAGTACCTGTTTGCCTTGGGAGACCCTACCAGGGGGCTTTATGCCCCCGGACAACATAGCTCCTAGGATCATTGGGACACGCAAACTCCTCTACCACGATAAGGTTGCAGCTCAGAGAAAAGCGTTCGGAAATCGGTTAAAAAAATATATGGTCTTTTTTCTGCAACATCAAGGTATATATTGACGCTTACATAGGTCTGGTGATAATGTTCCCCTTTATTTATTTTTTTTAGCATTTATATTTATGTTGGGTCAGTCCAAATTTTTGATATTTAATGGGGATTAGTCGCATTTTGTCTAAAGTTAATTTGTAATAAGTAAAGGTAAAACCCACGCAATGCTATAATTGCTTTTATTCTTGCCTTTTAAGTGCCATTCTTACTCTTTTTACTGTGCATTTTCTTCTTGTTGTACTCTTTCTCACAAGCAGCCCATGAGCCTGACTGATGGTGGGTTGTCAAGGTAACGGCAAGCTGCGTGAGAAGTGAATTATATATCATGGCAGGAAGGACAGTTTACGATATCAAGCATTTTCATTGAATGCAGCATGTGGCCATTGTCAGTACATTGTCCCACTTTGCGCTAGGGCAACTTATAGTTGACCGACTGTCACACAACGTGCGCGCATCTCCCCCAAAATTGCAGAGATTATAGTTAACCCCTTATTATCGTTAACTTTGATAGCCCTTGTTTGAACATGCTATTGTAGTGACGGACATATTGTGTATGGTTCTGAGCTATGATCGAGAGTTTGGGCAATAGGGGGCAGTTGGCTTGTCAGGAGCCCGGTCCATCACCTGCTTCCATATAACCTTGGTCTTTCGAACAAGAATGTGAAACCGATTTTCAGCACAAACCTAGAAGGTGTTAGGGATTGAGGTTTTCCAACATACATTGGGCACAGCGACACTGGTCAACCTCCGTTACACCAACGTAAGGAGAAAAGAAGAGTTGCTGAGCGGCATTGGCTGTGTCAAAGAAAGTATATAGTGCAGGGTTGTCAAACTCATTTTAGATTGGGGGCCACATGGATAAAAAATCTACTTCCAAGTGGGCCGTCAGGTAAAATCATGGAATGATAACCTTGAAATAAAGACAATTTCAGACTGTTTTCTTTGTGTAAAAATAGAATAAGCACATTCTGAAAATGTACAAATCATAATGTTTTTTTTTACATTTACATGTTGCTGTTAATAGTATTATATCTTTATTTGTCGTTATATATATTTTCTGAATAACTTATGTGATAATGTTCATCAGTCAACTCATTGGTGTTAATTTTCAATCTGTCAAGATAAAAAAAAAATCATATGAAAATCAAATTACAGTATATTGTTTATGTAGTTTGATCATTTTCCTCAACTTAGGTACTGATATCATGTGGGTTCTTTTGGACATACACTATAAGTATTTGGCCACTTGCCTTGACTCACATATGAACCTGAAGTGCCATCCCATTCCTAGCCCATGGGGTTCAATATGATGTCGGTCCACCTTTTGCAGCTATTACAGCTTCAACTTTTCTGGGAGGGGGGGGCTGTCCACAAGGTTGCGGGGTGGGTTTATAAGAGTTTTCGACCATTCTTTGCATAGCGCTTTGGTAAGGTCACACACTGATGTTGGTTGAGAAGGCCCGGCTCTCAGTCTCTGTTCTAATTCATCCCAAAGGTGTTCTATCGGGTTCAGGTCAGGGGTCTGTGCAGGTCAGTCAAGTTCATCGTCACCACACTCTGTCATCCATGTCTTTATGGACCTTGCTTTGTGCATTGGTGCACAGTCATGTTGGAAAAGGAAGGGGTCCGCTCCAAAATGTTCCCACAAGGTTGGGAGCATGGAATTGTCCAAAATGTTTTGATATCCTGGAGCATTCAAAGTTTCTTTCAGAATCAGCTTTATTGTCATTACGCAGGGTAACGAGATTGAGGCCATTCCATACAGTGCGATGTGTGCATGCAAGAAAACAATGTGTAAATATATAAAAATATATTTTTGAAGAAAGGTTTGGAAGAGAACAGTATATACTCTATACTCTCTGTACTATGTACACACTGTGCAAATGTAAACCCTATGCACACTGTTCAAATGTGACTCTATACAGTGGGTGAAATTAATATATACATGAATTTCTACATGAAAAAAAACAGGGCTGTTGGTGGAATGGGTTATTGCACCGAAGAGAAGGCAGTTATGAGGGTCAATGGGGCAGTCCGTTCAGGGTGATTATGGCCCTGGGGAAGAAGCTGTTCTTTGGCCTGATTGTCTTGGTTTTAATGCACCTGTAGAGCTTCCCAGTGGGTAGCAGGTGGAACAGGTCAGAGCCAGGGTGGGTGCTGTCCTTGATGATGACACTGGCTCTGTTGAGGCAGCGGGAGGTGTAGATGTCCATCAGAGAGGGGAGACGACGGCTGATGATCTTCTGAGCCGTTTTGACCACTCTTTGCAGCCTCTCCCTGTCTGCTGCAGTGCAGCTGCCGTGCCATGCTGTAATACAGTATGTCAGCAGGCACTCGATGGACGAGCAGTAGAAGGTCAGTAGCAGGTCAGGCTTCAGGTTGTACTTCCCGAGGACTCTCGGGAAGTGTAGCCGCTGCTCAGCCTTCTTGATGATTGATGTGGTGTTGACTGTCTAGGAAAAGTCGTTAGAGATGTGGACTCCACGGTACCCGAAGGAGTGGACCCTCTCCACACGCTCGCCATTGATGTAGAAGGGGGCAGGGTCGGTGCTGCTCCTCCTGAAGTCGACGATAATATCTCTGGTCTTGCTGGTGTTGAGAGCAAGGTTGTTCTCCGAAGACCAGGCCGTCAGATTCAGGACTTCCTCCCTGTAGAGGGGGTAGGCCAAGTGTGTCCAGTTTATTACAGAGTCTGTCCGGGATTATTGTATTGAAGGCAGTACTATAATCCACAGAGAGCATCCGGACATAGCTCTGCTGCTGCTCCAGGTGGTTCAGAGCAGAGTGGAGAGCAACAGCGATGATGTCCTCTTTGGATATGTTCGCCCGGTATGCGAACTGGTGGCGGTCAAAGTCTGGAGGGATGTGGTCCTTGATGTGCTGGAGAACCAGTCTCTCGAAGCACTTCATGATTACCGGAGTGAGGGCCACTGGTCGGTAATCATTCAGGCTGGTGATGGGAGACTTCTTCGGCACCTAGATTATTGTAGATGACTTTAGGCAGGATGGGATGACTGCCTGAGCCAGGGAGAGGTTGACGATCCTGGTGAGGGGGGAGCGAGCAGGTGGGCGCATGCCCTGAGCACCTTTCCAGGTACTGCGTCTGGTCCGGCAGCCTTCCTGGGGTTCACAGCCAGGAGTACTCGTCTGACACTGTGCTCCCTGTACAGTAAGTGGAGTGGTGCTGGAGCCCGGTGGGGGCGGGGGCAGGGCTGGAGCAGATGAATGTCGCTGGGGGGTTTCGAAACGGGCAAAAAAACAGTTAAGCTCCTCTGCCAGTGTTGCACTCTGACCCGCAGTTGTCACATCGCAGCCTCTGAAGTTTGTGATGTAATTCCCTTGGACTAAAGAGCCTAGCCCAACTCCGGAAAAAATAACCCCACACCATAATTCCTCCTCCACCAAATTTCCTATTCGGCACAATGCAGTCAGAAATGTACCGTTCTCCTGGCAACTTCCAAACCCAGAATATTTAGGAGCAAAGAAATTTCACAACTGGATTTGTTGCACAGGTGGCATCCTATGACATTTCCACGCTGGAAATCAGTTTGTGTTTAAAGTCTCCATGCCTAAGTGATTTATTCTAATACACCTGTGGCTGGGCCAAGTGATTAGGACACCTGATTCTTTCTTTCTTTCTTTTCTTAGTTTATTTCGAACATGACATACATACAACATTATACATCAGGTAATTTCATCATTTCGCAATACATCATGTCCAAAAAGGAGTAGGAAGAAGCAAAAGCTTATTTAATCATACCCCTTTTCCACTTCAGAGCACCCACAAATATATACATTCATTCACTGACCTTCTTTACAGCAAAATATCAAATAGCAAAATGACATTTGTGAGTGAGTAACACAGCAGTTTTCTAACATGTACTTAATTATTTCAGTCATTATTAACATACTAAGATGAAGAACATCTTATTTTCAATAAGTTTGAAAGTGTTTCTCATAATATTTCTTCTTTGTACTTTTTAAGCACTATTAATTTAAACATCCTCTTAAACTGGCTCATATCAGTACAATGTTTAACTTCTTTACTTAACCATTCCATAATTTAATTCCACATACTGATATGCTAAAAGTTTTAAGTGTTGTACGGGCATACAAATGTTTTAAGTTAGATTTTCTTCTAAGGTTATATTTCTCCTCTTTAGTTGAGAATAATTGTTGTACATTCTTTGGTAGCAGGTTATAATTTACTTTGTAGATCAATTTAGCTGTTTGCAATTTTATCAAGTCATCGAGCTTTAATATTTTTGACTCAATAAATAAAGGGTTTGTATGTTCTCTATATCCAACATTGTGTATTATTCTAATCGATCTTTTTTGTAACACAGTTAACGAATGTAGCGCACATTTGTAGTTGTTTCCCCATATTTCTGCACAATAACTCAGATGTAACACTAGCGAGCAGTAGAGAATATAAAGTGATTTTTGGCCCAGGACGTATTTGCTTGATTCATTATTGAAATATTTTTTGCCACCTTATGTTGTATGTTTTGTATATGAGATTTCCAGTTCATTTTATCATCTATTAATACTCCCCAAAATCTGGTTTCTTTTACCCTTTCGATATCCATTCCATCTATTTGTATTCATGTCTGATGCTCTTTTCTACTGTTACCAAATAGCATTATATTAGTTTTACTGAGATTCAAGGATAGCCTGTTTTTATCAAACCATTTTTTTAATTGATTAATTTCTTCTGTTAATTCGGCCATCAATCATTTGGATTGATGGCCGAATACTTTTGGCAATATAGTGTATTTAGCATCATCTACAAAGATACAAAAAATTGCTATTGCAACATCCAGTGGACACATTTAGAATAGCAGTTTCTTTCATTCAAAATTTCGGCTCATTTTTATACTTGGCAAATTCATCCCGCAAGCCGGATAAAACCTGTTTGCGAGCCTGAACCGGCCAGCAGGCCCTGCATATGACACTCCTGATATAGAGCGTCCTACTATGTGGTACAATGCACAGATTGATTGATTGAAACTTTTATTAGTAGTTTGTACAGTTCAGTACATATTCCGTACAATTGACCACCAAATGGTAACACCAGGACTGTTTTGCAGATCCCTATAAAATGTAAATGTGTTTTGTTATGTTATATTGTGCATGCACCATCATTCTCCCGAAATTACAATAGTTCAGAGTCTTATATATATAAAAAAAGGACTCCTCTGGTAATTTTGTTGTATTGGTCACAATGCTAATATAAAATTATTCAAAAGTAATGTGGAAAAAAGTGGTCACCACGTATGTTAATGCTGCGATGAAGTGGCGACTTGCCCAGGGTATACTCCGCCTTCCCCCCGATTGTAGCTGAGATAGGCACCAGCGACCCCCGCAACCCTAAAGGGAATAAGCGGTAGAAAATGGATGGCTGGATGGACGTAAGTTAATGTTGACTGAGGTGGACGCTTTTCAGAAATACAAAGAACATGGTGGACCAAAATCACTTAACACTTTGGCATTTAACATAAAAGAAATAGAGACAATAGAACTAGAGATAGACGCAGAAGGTAACATTAGCCTAGTTGCTTAGCTATTTTTATTTTCATATCAAGGCAGTCTCTGTATCCTGTGGCTCAATACTGCCACACTGCAATAAGTGAGTATTAAAAAACAAGAAAAAAAACATACAAAAATGAGGGTTTTTTTATTTGAACTGAGGAAATTTATCTGCCAATAGAACAAGAAAATGTGGCTTGTCAAGACTAAAATTAGCTAACATCAATGAACACAAAAAATACCTTAAAATAAGTATATTGTCATTAATAACAAGTCTACTTTTCTGGTAGAAAAAAAAAGACCTTTTTGCTCAATATGTTGAAAAATATTCTTAAATTAAGTAAATGTGAGTGCCGTTATCTTGAAACAATGATATGCACTCTGCATCATGTTTTTTTTTTTCATGCTTGAAGTAAGAAATTAATACTTTTAAAAAATAGTTTTATACTTGTGAGTGTTAATGACACAGCTTTGCAACAGTTGATATTCTAGTTTCAAGCATGTTTTACTCAAAATAAGTCATAAAATCTCAGCAACAAGCTGCAATATCTTAAAGAGATAATTTAAGAACAAAACCCTTAAAACAAGTAAAACACTAACATAAAATCTGATTAGTGAGAATAATTATCTTATCAGACAGAAAATAAGTAAATATCATCCCTTATTTGAGATATTTAATTTTACTTAGATTTCAGTTTTTGCAGTGGATATGTTGATTTTCCTCCTCTCTGAGCTGCAACCTTATCGTGGTAGAGGAGTTTGCGTGTCCCAATGATCCTAGGAGCTATGTTGTCCGGGGGCATAAAGCCCCCTGGTAGGGTCTCCCAAGGCAAACACGTTCTAGGTGAGGGATCAGACAAAGAGCAGCTCGAAGACCTTTATGAAGAAGAAAAAGCATGGACCCAGATTTCCCTCGCCTGGACGCGGGTCACCGGGGCCCCCCCTCTGGAGCCAGGCCCGGAGGTGGGGCACGATGGCGAGCGCCTGGTGGCCGGGCCTGTTCCCATGGGGCCCGGCCGGGCACTGCCCGAAGAGGCAACGTGGGTCACCCCTCCAATGGGCTCACCACCGATAGCAGGGGCCATAGAGGTCGGGTGTAATGTGAGCTGGGCGGCAGCCGAAGGCAGGGCACTTGGCGGTCAGATTCTCAGCTATATAAGCTAGATCTTGGGACGTGGAACGTCACGTCACTGGGGGGAAAAGAGCCTGAGCTAGTGCGCGAAGTCGAGAAATTCCGGCTGGATATAGTCGGACTCACTTCGACGCACAGCAAGGGCTCTGGAACCACTTCTCTCGAGAGGGATTGGACCCTCTTCCACTCTGGCATTGCTGGCAGTGAGAGGCGACGGGCTGGGGTGGAAATTCTTGTTTCCCCCCGGCTCAAAGCCTGTACGTTGGAGTTCAACCCGGTGGACGAAAGGGTAGCCTCCCTCCGCCTTCGGTTGGGGGGACGGGTCCTGACTGTTGTTTGTGCTTACGCACCAAACATCAGTTCAGAGTACCCACCCTTTTTGGGAACACTCGAGGGAGTACTGGAAAGTGCTCCCCCGGGTGATTCCCTTGTCCTACTGGGAGACTTCAACGCTCACGTTGGCAACGACAGTGACACCTGGAGAGGCGTGATTGGGAAGAATGCCGCCCGGATCTGAACCCGAGTGGTGTTTCGTTATTGGACTTTTATGCTCGTCACAGTTTGTCCAGAACAAACACCATGTTCAAACATAAGGGTGTCCATATGTGCACTTGGCACCAGGACACCCTAGGCCGCAGTTCCATGATCGACTTTGTAGTTGTGTCATCGGATTTGCGGCCTTATGTTTTGGACACTCGGGTGAAGAGAGGGGCGGAGCTTTCTACCGATCACCACCTGGTGGTGAGTTGGCTGCGATGGTGGGGGAGGATGCCGGACAGACCTGGGAGGCCCAAACGCATTGTGAGGGTCTGCTGGGAACATCTGTCAGAGTCTCCTGTTAGACATTTTTTCAATTCCCACAGCCGGAAGAACTTTGAACATGTCACGAGGGAGGTGCTGGACATTGAGTCCGAGTGGACCATGTTCCGAACCTCTATTGTTGAGGCGGCAGATCGGAGCTGTGGCCGCAAGGTAGTTGGTGCCTGTCGGGGCGGAAATCCTAAAACCCCTTGGTGGACACCAGCGGTGAGGGATGCTGTCAAGCTGAAGAAGGAGTCCTATCGGGTCCTTTTGGCTCATAGGACTCCGGAGGCAGTGGACAGGTACCGACAGGCTAAGCGGTGTGCAGCTTCAGCGGTCGCGGAGGCAAAAATTCGGACATGGGAGGACTTCGGGGAAGCCATGGAAAACGACTTCCGGACGGCTTCGAAGCGATTCCGGACCACCGTCCGCCGCTTCAGGAAGGGGAAGCAGTGCACTATGCGGATGGTGTTCTGCTGACCTCAGCTGCGGATGTTGTGGATAGGTGGAAGGAATACTTCGAAGACCTCCTCAATCCCACCAACACGTCTTCCTATGAGGAAGCAGTGCCTGGTGAATCTGTGGTGGACTCTCCTATTTCTGGGGCTGAGGTCGCTGAGGTAGTTAAAAAACTCCTCGGTGGCAAGGCCCCAGTGGTGGATGAGGTCCGCCCGGAGTTCCTTAAGGCTCTGGATGCTGTGGGGCTGTCTTGGTTGACAAGACTTTGCAGCATCGCATGGACATCGGGGGCGTTACCTCTGGATTGGCAGACCGGGGTGGTGGTCCCTCTCTTTAAGAAGGGGGACCGGACCGCGACCACACCGGGTGTGTTCCAACTATCGTGGGATCACACTCCTCAGCCTTCCCGGTAAGGTTTATTCAGGTGTAGTGGAGAGGAGGCTACGCCGGATAGTCGAACCTCGGATTCAGGAGGAACAGTGTGGTTTTCGTCCTGGTCGTGGAACTGTGGACCAGCTCTATACTCTCGGCAGGGTTCTTGAGGGTGCATGGGAGTTTGCCCAACCAGTCTACATGTGCTTTGTGGACTTGGAGAAGGCATTCGACCATGTCCCTCGGGAAGTCCTGTGGGGAGGTGTCAGAGAGTATGGGGTATCGGACTGTCTTATTGTGGCGGTCCGTTCCCTGTACGATCAGTGCCAGAGCTTGGTCCGCATTGCCGGCAGTAAGTCGAACACATTTCCAGTGAGGGTTGGACTCCGCCAAGGCTGTCTTTTGTCACCGATTCTGTTCATAACTTTTATGGACGGAATTTCTAGGCGCAGTCAAGGCGTTGAGGGGTTCCGGTTTGGTGACCGCAGGATTAGGTCTCTGCTTTTTGCAGATGATGTGGTCCTGATGGCGTCATCTGACCGGGATCTTCAGCTCTCGCTGGATCGGTTCGCAGCCGAGTGTGAAGCGACCGGAATGAGAATCAGCACCTCCAAATCCGAGTCCATGGTTCTCGCCCGGAAAAGGGTGGAATGCCATCTCCGGGTTGGGGAGGAGACCCTGCCCCAAGTGGAGGAGTTCAAGTACCTAGGAGTCTTGTTCACGAGTGAGGGAAGAGTGGATCGTGAGATCGACAGGCGGATCGGTGCAGCGTCTTCAGTAATGCGGACGTTGTACCGATCCGGCAAAGCTCTCAATTTACCGGTCGATCTACGTTCCCATCCTCACCTATGGTCATGAGCTTTGAGTCATGACCGAAAGGATAAGATCACGGGTACAAGCGGCCGAAATGAGTTTCCTCCGCCGTGTGGCGGGGCTCTCCCTTAGAGATAGGGTGAGAAGCTTTGCCATCCGGGAGGGACTCAAAGTAAAGCCGCTGCTCCTTCACATCGAGAGTAGCCAGATGAGGTGGTTCGGGCATCTGGTCAGGATGCCACCCGAACGCCTCCCTAGGGAGGTGTTTAGGGCACGTCCAACCGGTAGGAGGCCACGGGGAAGACCCAGGACACGTTGGGAAGACTATGTCTCCTGGCTGGCCTGGGAACGCCTCGGGAACCCCCGGGAAGAGTTAGACGAAGTGGCTGGGGAGAGGGAAGTCTGGGTTTCCCTGCTTAGGCTGTTGCACCCGCGACCCGACCCCGGATAAGCGGAAGATGATGGATGGATGGATGGATGGATGTTGATTTTCACGCACAACACAACCTGCTAATTCCGCCTCTGGATGTATTTATTGCATACTTTTCCTCTTACACAAAGCTTTGAAACACCTCAAGTAGGGATCATATTTTATCTATGAAACCCCTCATCTTTCATCTGACCATGTCTCATCTGTGGGTATAAACACACTCCCCCCAAGCGCACTGCTGACTTTCAGGTTGGCGCTAAGGAGTTAATACGGCTCAGGTGTTGTAATTGAAGATTGCCACCAGCTGGTTGGGGTGGGCTTGGCAGAGCACAGTCAGAGAGGAGTTGGCTGTCAGGGTGAGCAGGTGAGCGATGCTTCAGTGCTGCTGGCCTCGATTTGCAATGGCTGCCTTTTTTTTCTGTGTGTTTTTTAATTGAGATCCTCTTTCGCCTTTAGGCACCACATACACATAGTAGCTTAGACGCTTAAGGGGAAAAAAAAGGGAAGAACAAGCATTTCATTGAACTTTAATTTAAAACCAAAGACACAAGGAAGACGTGACTCAAATTAAAACCAACTCACCTAATTAGCATTTAATGTTCGGATTAGAATATCAAACACAATTTCATTGTTCAAATACTGCCTTGCTTGAAAGTCACACGAAATATGTATTAAGTCTAACGTAAATCTTCTTCAAAGATTAAGACATGCAAAGCATTTATGATTGAATTAAATTAGCCACAAACTATATGAGCTTCCATTTAGCTGATGGACAAATGCTTCATGTGGCCTTAAATTATACATTTAATGTTTTTCATTTGCATTTCTTAACCTCACAAACACAGCATTTCAGAAATGATCTATGAGGCAGCACTTATGAATCATTAATATACCAGATCAGGACACACTGTGTATGTGTCCAAATGTTTCAAGTACATTTTCCGGCGTGTTTGAATACACAGGTGAAGAGAAAGGATGAGCAGTCAACTCATCGCCACCTGGTGATTAGATGGCGGGGGAAGAGTGCCAAACAGACCTAGCAGACCCAAGTGAGCGTGATCTGGTAACGTTTGACAGATTCTCCTGTTTGTCGAGGCTTCAACTAACATCTCTAGCAGTGTTTTACATGCAGCCACGGGTCGACTGAGAATATTGAGTTTGTATTCAGTACCTCAATTTCTGAGGTGGCTAATCAAAGCTTTGAGCATAATATGATTCAGGTCAGTTGCTGCGCCATTACCAATAACACATGGTGAACACCATAATTTAGTGAACTGCAGTGAAGTTCACTATATTTATATGGTGGATTTCTCTATGGATGGATGGATTTCTCTAGAAATTCAAAGCACTTTACATGGTGAAACCCATTATCTACATCTTTAAGCTACATTTAAACCAGTATGGGTGGCACTGGGAGAAGGTGGGTCAGCCCATGGACACAACAGCAGTGACTAGAAAAGCGTAAGCAGGGATCGGACCTCAAACCCTTGAGTTAAATACCAATGATTGTCACACTTGCTGGCATGGCTGCGCAACCAACCGAGCCACGGCGCCTCAGTTAAGGCAGGCCGTAAAGCTGAAGTAGAATACTTTTTAAGCGTGAGCATGTGGGACTCCTGAAGCCGCTGACAGATACCAGCAGGCCATGTGGGAGGAGCTCCCTGAGGCCATGGAGCATGATTTCTTGTCGGCTTTGAATAAATTCTGGAAAACCCTCTAACACTTCAGAAAGGGAAAAAAAATATATTTTCATATTGTTAATAGTGAAGATAGACGTGTTATGACCAACTGCAGGGGATCGCACTGCTCAGCCTCCCTCAGAAAGTATTTTCCAGTGTGCTGGAGAGAAGGGTACGACTGTCAGTGATCTCCCCGAACCTCAGTTACAATGCGGTTCTCATCCTGGTCTTTGAACAGCATTACAGGTCCACATGTGCTTTGTGGACTTGGAAAATGCATTTGACTGTCCTGCATGGTGTCCAGTGGAATAACTCCAGAAGTACAAGATTTGTGTCACGTTACTGTGTGCCCTTGGCTCCTTGTGCAAGGAGAGCAAGAGCCAGGTGCCCTTTTCCCACATTATATATAGCGTGTTTCTTTTGTCTTGGCTGCTGTTTGTCACCTGTTCTGTTAAAAATGGACATGTATTTCTAGTTGCTGCTACAGTGTTGAGGGTGTCCAGTTTGGGGGTCTTAAGATTTCACCTCTGGTATTTGCGGATGATGTAGTCCTGATGGTTTCATCCAGATGGGACCCCAGTGTTTAATGTGGCGGCTCACAGCGGAGTGTAAAACTTCTTGGATTATACTCATAATCCTCAAATGTGAGGCTGTGTTTTTTAGCCAGAGAAGGACGGGAGATTGCCGCAAGTGGAAGAGTTCAAGTATCGGGATAAGGATCTTGTTCACGAGTAAGTGAAGGCAGCAGCATGAGATTAAGAGAAGAAGCACTGCAGCGTCTGCAGTAAAGCGGTTGCTGTACCGGCCCGTCTGAGGAGAGAGCTGAGCTGTAAAGTAAAACTCTTGATTTACCTGTTGATTAAAGCTCCAACCGTCACACCATTGATAACAACCTTTGAGAAGTGACGGAAAGAGGAAGGTCTTGGATACACGCGTATGAAATTTGTTTCACCAATAGGGAAGATGACTCACCTTAGTGCTGCTCCCTAACATCGGGAGAAGTCAGTTGAGGTTGCATAGTCATCTAGTCCAGATGCCTCCTGAAAGCCTCCCTAGTGTAGTTTTCAGGGCATGCCTCGCTGGAAAGAGGCCTCAAGGTCGACCTAAAACACACGGATTTCAGCCCAGAAAAAAACATCCACCAAAAAGAAATATGAACATATAATGACACACAAAACCAACACAATAAAACAGGGAATCAAGGCGGGCATCCGGCTCAAAGCTGCTGCTACCAGGGTTGCGGCCTCGTCCATCGTACCGTAGGGAGTGAAGCGACAAAGGCGCAGGATGTGGGGCGTGGGATACGTGTGTGTGTCTGGTGTGTATTTTCCATGCGTGTGTGTGTACTTAGGGCCAAAGAGTCAGTTGTCTCTCGACCTCGGGGCTCTCTCAGTGTTTTCATTGATATCTCTATTTTATTTGGTGCATGGTGTAATTATAAGTGTGACCAGTCGATTGCAGTCACACATAAGAGATATGTGTATACTGCAAGATGACACCAGTAGACAACACCAAACCTGTAAATGTTCCATTGAGAAAATAGAACATTGCACACGGCGCTGTAAAATCCATCATAATGTTTTAGTACGACTTTGTTCATCTAAGAAGCCGCACCGCTCGATGGATTGTCGGAACATTACGGCTACCGTAGTCAGATGTACTGTGATTCAACATATGTTACTATTATGGTGTGTATAAGGACTGCAAAATGGTACCTATTAGCAGATATATTACTTGGCGTTTTGTTTTGCAAAATAATCAAAATCAACTTTATCGTCTGCTACCTGTTGATGTGTATTTGGGATCTGCATAAGTCCTGAATATTTGCGCGTGTCTGCTATTGTAGTCCGTAGAGACAACGTAGTCGATAAGCTTCTTCTTTTTCTTTATCTTTTTGTAATGAGGCATTAATCCTCTGCTGTTGCCATTTGTAATATAAAGTAACGTAAAGTTTTAACTTATATCTTGCTACAGAAGTGCTAACAACTACCGGTGTAGTGGGTTTACATAATTCACCCAAGGAATTTTAGTTATTAGAGCGTTTCAGTCGGACGGTTTTTCACAGGACACATTTACGGCGTTGTTGTTGCACCAGTGAGCCAGGGATGAGGAGATACTGCTCCGTTGTTGATTTAAGTAAGGTCTGAATGTCATTAAAACAGATAGCGCCAACTTTTTACGCTTTTTCGACTCCCGTCCTTGCCCGCTACATCAAAGATGACGGGGAGAAGATGCTGTCAAAGTGGAGCCACGGAAATAAGTCCACCCACAAAACGGCGCATCCTGAAGCAACGGTCGGAAGATAACTTAAAGATGGTCTGTAAAACATAATCTACGCAACATTTTGACCAAAGAACCACCATTTCATTTTATGTAGTCCTCAAGGAAGTGTTTTAAATTAAAAAAAAAAAATCATTATATGCGCTTTATAATCCGATGCGAACCACATTCATTTTATCTTATAATAGAAAACACTACGACCAAAAACCTAATATTTGTTAACATGATTGTTTCTGTTCCTGACAAAAAAGGGTGAACTTGATTATTTTGGTAAGTTTTTTCAATTGTCAACCACATTTTCAATTACGTTTTTGTCTGTCACCTGTAAAAACTACAAAATTCTGATAGAATTTTTTTTTTCTTGAAGATTTCTGGTAACACGATTGTATGTTAATAATATGCACATCTGCCTTTAATCTAACGTATTTTCTTCTTTCCAGTGTGGCCTTAATATTTTTGGGTTATGCATACAATACAGTATATGTGATCAAAGACAGAACTGATACAGTCCCAATCAGTAATGTACTGCAGTGTTTGAAGATGTGGGACACTTTATGTAACCTTCAGTGCTCCCCGGTGCCATAGAGAAATTTTAAATTGATCATTGCACTCATACAAGGTGGCACTTGGGTGGAGATGGGCACGGCACCACTCTTTAGAGAGACAAGTCAATAAGCATCTATTGGGAGAGCTGGTTGTTTTTCAAGAGAGGGGGGAAAAAAGGCTGATGCTAACCAACATATCAGATATAGACTGCGAGGCAAAGAAAACATCTAGAAAGGAATACAAGAATTCGGCAAAAACAGTAAATTTGGTATTTTTACTGTCTCTTGCATTTTCTGTATATACTGTATCTTGTCACCCATTGGGTATAGTGGTACCTTGGTTTTCATACGCCTTTGTATTAGTGAGATTGGATTTTAGGTGAACTCTTTCCCCAAAAATGTCTCGGTTTTTATTTACTGTTTAAGTACGATTAAACTCTCCTTGATGACTCAGTCTCCGTGCTTTTCTGTATTCAGTACGGCTTAAAAATAAACTATCATAAAGTTGTAACATACAGTAACAGTCCCATCAAAGTCAACACGAGTCTGAGAGTCTGTTTTAACTGAATGCACCGCACTAGGGATAAATCTGGTCAAACAATCGTAACATGACGTTTGCCAGATGTAGTATCATAAAGAGTAGGGTTTTACGATATACCAGTACTAATATGACCCAATATCCGGTTTGAGTGTGTCTTGCTCTCTTTTCTGGCAACATTCGCAACAATCTTTCAACTCAACAGACACTTTCGATCCTTGTCGCGGAAGTCCAGCCCCCCAGTCAAGCCATTAGCTAGAACCCCTAAGGGGTCTGTGATGATACTGACTTGACTTGTGGAAAAGAATTTGACATGTGACATGTGTATGCCTTTTTACTCTGGTTAAACATACAGTATTTGGGGATATACAGTCGTTGTCAAAAGTTTACATACAATTGTAAAGAACATAATGTCATGGCTGTCTTGAGTTTCCAATCATTTCTACAACTCTCATTTTTTTGTGATAGAGCACATACTCTTGGAGCACGTACTTGGTCACAAAAAACATTCATGAAGTTTGGTTCTTTTATGGATCTATTATGAGTCTACTGAAAATGTGACCAAATTTGCTGGGTCAAAAGTATACATACAGCAATGTTCATATTTGGTTACATGTCCCACACGTTTCACTGCAATAAGGCCCTTTGGGTCGCCATCCACAAGCTTCTGGTTGAATTGTAGACCACTCATCTTGACAAAATCGGTACAGTTTAGCTACATTTGTTGGTTTTCTGACACAGACTTGTTTCTTTAGCATTGTCCACACTTTTATGTCAGGACTTCAGGAAGGCCATTCTAAAACCTTAATTCTAGCCTGATTTAGCCATTCCTTTACCACTTTTGATGTGTGTTTGGCGTCCCAAACTGCCCCCAAGACCCAACCTCTGGGCTGATGATTTTAGCTTGTCCTGAAGAATTTGGAGGTAATCCTCTTTTTTCATTGTCCCATTTACTCTCTGTATAGCACCAGATCCATTGGCAGCAAAACAAGCCCAGAGCATAATACTGCCACCACCATGCTTGACGGAAGGCATGGTGTCCCTTGGAAATATAGGCGTCACCTTTTCTCCTCCAAATATATTGCTTGGTATTGTGGCCAAAAAGCTCAATTTTCGTTTCATATGTTAATATGTTACTGCATACGTCAGCAGCCTAATTAAGAGCCTCTGTAACCCGTTTGCTTGCTTATTACTAAAAGAGAAGTAATAGTATATGTTAACTTTCTTTTATTACAACAAGAAACACATTTTTATGTATCGTAAGATAAACGTTAAGTTAAAATAAAGCTAATGATGATAATTTATTATGGTCCTCTATAAAAAGTAATGAAATGCATTTTGGTACTGGTACCAAAATATTGTTATTGGGACAGCCCTAAAGCCTTCTTTATTTACTTTTATAGTCCTCATTTTAATGCATTTAATATTTTTACTAAACTATAACTATTTTCCGAAAAAAAGTGCTTTACTAAGGGAAACATTTTTCAGTGTCTTTATAATGTTCGGTTTTCACAGGACCTTTGGGACAGATTAATAATGAAAAACAATTATCTAACCAGTGACTCAAGATCAGGTGTGTCCCGATTCAATGTTGATAATGGTCCGTTGTCAACGAAAAAACTTGTATCTGAATGTGTTGGCATAGAATAAAAAGTGTCCAATATCAGTCTCTAATATGAACTCTCCATTCCAGGGTCTACTCCCGAAATTATATCCGGCAGCAACCAAAATCAGTGTGCAGAGCTCATGCTATCACCACTGTACAAGCAGCAAGTAGAAGGAGTGATGTCGACCCGTGGCTTTTCTTCAAGTTCAAAAAGACGTGGAAGCAGTATTTTTGTCGGATGAAAGCGCAATGCAGTCCAGATAACGCTGCAGCGCACATCAGAGATGATTGTAGACGCCATTTGGCCATTGTGACTCCTCGCCCAAGTCCTTTGAAATGCTGTCACCTTTTCATGAACACGCGCAATCTGTATACATACATTGTTATTTTTTAAAGAAAACATTCCAATAAACGACCTATGACGTGACATGCTGCTACCTGCCACCTGTGGCATGAACCTGACAGGTATACTGCTGCTGCTACCATTGTGTCATGGTCAAAGAAGGCTAGTGTTAGTGAAAAATGTTATATGATTGATAAAATGTTAAAAATACACACCTTGTTGCACCTCAACAGTGCGCTCAAGTGTAAGCATGGTCCTAATGCTGGCCATACAGTAAACCTTTCTGGAAGGTCAACAGCCGGCCCTGATCAGAGCCACACCACCGTATACTAGCTTACATCAGACTCGTTTTAGCAGCCTTTACGCACAAAATCTTACCCTCAACCCTCACATTACATTTTGCATTTATTTTTCTTACTGTACCAGAATTTAACCAAAATATTTTTCCCTTAAGTCTGTACATAATTGCCTGTATGAATGTAAAATAGGTCTTAAGTTGTATTCATTATGGTCTGAAAAGTCTTAAATTTGATAATAATAATAATAATAGATTTTATTTGTATTGCACTTAACATTTGAATAACAAATCTCAAAGTGCTACAAAGTAAAAACATTATTCAAGTATTAATACAATACAGTAAAAACAACATTTGTTGAAACCTGCAGACACTTTGACTGCAAAATACATAATAAATGTAGGTATAACATATGCTGATATCGTATCGGCTTACTATCGGAAGTGAAAAAGTTGAATTAGGACACCCCTATTCAAGATACAAATACATTTTGGGTCGGGATAATTATTTAAAAAAAAAAACTCCTGGACCTTCCCAGCATTAGAATCATAAATACATTACTAAATATTTAGGATTTATTAATTACATTTGTGAATTGTTTGACAATGTGCATTGCAAAAGTAATATGATGGATAATATGATATGATCATGGTGGTAATTTGTTTACAATATTCAGGCCATTTATATTCATAATTATTACATTTTTCAAAAATGAAAAATGTGAGCATGCAACCTCATTATCATAGTCAATAACTATGTATGCAGATAGTAGTTTGTGAAATATGCATGATTCAACTGAAGTTGAACAGGTAAACAAGATGTCAGCCTTAGTGCTTGTTCATTCGATTTAAGGGCAAGTGAAATAGTAACAAAAGTCTTTAAGAACACAAGAAGTCACAGCAAATAAACTGTTAACAGTGTAGCACATTAAAATACCCTCAGGTGTTATAGTCTATTGTTGGCGCATTGCCTTAGTGCAGACACTGATTTGTAATTACAAATGCAAACAATTTGCTGTTGAGGCATTCACATACCATACTGTACGTCAACCTCAATAAATGTGCAGAAGAGGGGGAGGAACTAAAGTACTGTGGTAAAAAGTAGAGTGTGCTGATAAATAATGGTGTACAGATAGCACTGTAAAGGGGTTCTGAGGTATCGGGCATAGAACGCTGTTTCAACACTCCAGTGTTTGAATGTCTCTAACTGAAAAGAGCAAGCTTGTTAGGGACTTTTTTAGTAGGGTATTAGTTTTGTCTCCTTTTAAACTTTATAATAGTTCTCATAAGTACAGAGCTCATTGCCAAATCATCTAATCACCTGCTTTGCACAACCTGTCAACTTTTCATGGACGCTTTCCGGTGACAGGATAATTGGTTGTGGTTCGCTTTCTTTTTGGAAGGAGTTTCTTTTTTGTTTTATGTTTTGTACCTCTCTGAGGATATTTTGGTTTAGGTGACAGTGGAGTCTTGTGCATAAAAGAAACTCCCAATGCCATTTAGAAGGCCGTAAAACTTTGCTGAACGGTGCACTGAATGGAGCCAACTGCCAGCACATTTCAATAATTGATTGGCTAATTAGCGTCGGTCGGATCATATTTCTCCTCAGGGAGCATTCATGTAGTTTTTAATAATCTCATAACTGTTTAAACAAGGTTGATTTTGCACATAATTCACTGATGGTTTTGACAAACTTTGATACACACTATGTTAAGTCGAAAAATTAAACAAATAATAGGGTTGGTAAATATCCAGGAGGCTGTGGACTTTACAATCTTTGAATATTTTAGAAACACATATCTATGAACACAATCTTTGCTGATGTACTCTTTTAGTAGAAATCAATACTACGTATTATCAAAGTGCATAATATTCTGAGCCTTGCAAGGCTGCAAGTTTAATCCTCCCACATATCTCATTTGTTAATGTATGTCAATTTTAGTAGTCATGTTTTTGGTTTTACATTGTACCAGTGGCTTATTATAGATTGCCAGTACCCATTTTGAGTCAAGTATTTTTTAAACTTTTAATACGTTTACTTTTTGTGTCCCCTTTTTCCATCCATAGGCACAGTAAGCTTCGAGGACGTGTGTCCCCCCCAATAGTGAAGACCGACGCATTTGTCCGACCAGAGTTTTATACTGTGGAGGAGAAAAATGTGTAATTTCGGGGAATCTTCTACTTACCAGCTCTAACTCTGAGAAATAACGGGGGACAGCAAGCAGTTTGTATAACAGTGTCTATGGAACATTATAACGTCTTGTGGTTAGTCAAAAGGCCCCTCATATGCTGACAACTTTTTTTCTAACCTTGATTTACGGACTTAATTGGTTCTTGACCATGGTTCGCAAACCAAAAAGTTTGTACAGTGGAGCAGAGTTCCCCATAAGAATCAATTGGTTCTAGCCGCAACAAAAGTCCTTATTTAGTCAAAAATTGCACATGTTGAAGACACTATGATACATATAAACTGCTCCAAAAAATTAAAGGAACAGTTTTTTATCAGGGTATGGCATGAATTCAATTCACTTTTCTGATAAGGTTTTGGTCAGGTACGTGGCAGAGGGGGTTGTTAATCGGTTTCAGCTACATTGGTGTTGATGGAATTAACAACAGGTGCACTAGAGGGGCAACAACGAGATGGCCCCCAAAACAGGACTGGTTTGTAGGTGGAGGCCATTTCAAGTTCCTCCCTATTGATCTTTTTTAACTGTTTTTCCACAAGTGTTGGCTTAAGCTAGAGTCATTATCACGACTGGGACCATGAAGCGATTTCTTAACCCTCCTGAAGTTGCGCAGATTGTCCAACTCCTCCAGGATGGCACATCCATGCGAGCTGTTGCAAGAAGATTTTATGTGTCTCCCGGTACAATCTCCAGAGCATGGAGGAGATTCCAGGAGACAGGCAGTGACTCTAGGAGAGCTGGACAGGGCCGTAGATGGTCCTCATCCTATCAGCAGGACCGATATCTGCTGCTTTGGGCAAGGAGGAAAAGGTTGAGCACTGCCCGAGCCTTACAGGATGACCTCCAGCAGGCTACTGGTGTGAATGTCTCTGCCCAAACAGTCAGAAATAGACTTCACGAGGGTGGCCTCAGGGCACGGCGTCCTGTAGTGTGCCCTGTGCTCACTGCTCAGAAGCGTGGAGCTGATTGCCATTTGCCATAGAACACCAGAATTGGCGAGTCCGCCAATGGCGCCCTGTGCTTTTCACAGATGAGAGCAGGTTTACCCTGAGCACCTGTGATGGACGTGAAAGGGTGTGGAGAAGCCAAGGAGAGCGCTATGCTCCCTGCAACATCATTCAGCATGACCCTTTAAATGGTGGGTCAGTGATGGTCTGGGGAGGCATTTCCATGGAGGGACAAACAGACCTCTACAGGCTAGAGAACGGCAGTCTGACTGCCATTAGGTATCGGGATGAAATCCTTGCACCCATGGTCAGACTCTACGCTGGTGCAATAGGTCCTGGGTTCCTCCTGGTCCACGACAATGTCCGGCCTCATGTGGCAAGAGTAAGCAGACAGTATCTGGAGGATGAAGGAATTGATACAATTGAATGGCCCTCACGATCACCTGATTTAAACACCTCTGGTAAATAATGTTTCGGTCCATCAGACGCCGCCAGGTTGCTCCTCAGACTTTACAGGAGCTCACTGATGCCCATAGACAGATCTGGGAGGAAATCCCACAAGACACCATTCGTCGTCTCATTAGGAGCATGCCGCGACGTCAAGATATTGAAAATAATTTTGAGTTACAGAAATTGAATTTATGCAAAATGGACGAGCCTGCCACATAATTTTTTCACTCTGATTTTTGGGGTGTTTATATACTGAGCCCTCTGTAGGCTGAAAAATGTATTTCCATCAAAATATGTGGCATTTTGTTCATGAGACATTAAACTGTCCATATCAATATAGATATCCAACTTTTTTTTTTTCACCATTGAAATTTAAAGTGTTTGCAAAGTGTTCCTTTAATTTTTTTGAGCAGTGTATATATATATATATATATATATATATATATATATATATTTATATATATATATATATATATATATATATATATATATATATATAGGAGGAGACTTGTCCAGGGTGTACGCTGCCTTCCGCCAGAATGCAGCTGAGATTGTTATGTTTGACTAAAAGGGAGGTGACGGCAAACGAACACCAGGTGGCAGTATCTCCAAAGATTTATTATATATAGTAAATATATACATAAATCCGTAGTACTACTAATAATAATAATAATACTAATACTGCTAATGAATAAACCAAGGAAATGAAGTCTGATCAAAACTCAAGTGTGTATGGTGTAAGGCTATGTGTGTAGATTAGCTGAAGGATGTCTTACCAAAATGTTGACGGAAGTGAAGTAACGCGGAAGTCCGTGGGAAAACGTGTCCAAGCGGGAGGTCGAGAATCCAAAAGGCAGTCCGGGGGGCAAGGGGAACAACAGGGGATCCAGGAGAAACACGGGAAGAGCTGCGTTGGGAAGACAACAAGAGCATCAGACAACAGAAACACGGAAGTCGCAGGGGAAGAGCGAGTACGCGGGATGGAAGCCAGACACAGGATGCTTACTCAGGTACAGATGGCTATAATCCGGCCAGTGATGGCAGGTTGTCCAGGTCTATAAAGGCAGCTCCGTCATTACCATCAGGTGTGAAGTTTGCAGGTGACTGATTGCAGCTGGCAGCTGCTGCAGGGCGGGGACGCGCGCGGCTCGTTCCTGATTGTGTGCGCCCGTGGGCGTGCCCCGAGTGGCGCACAGATGGACGAGCGGCGCTGGCAGGGGTCTGAACCGTAACAGAGATAGGCCGCAGCAAAAACTAGCAGTGTGAGTCAATCCTTCATAGGCATGTGTCTCGGTAGTTCGCTGTGGCATCTTTTTAGGTCTCACAGGTTTTTCAACTCATGGTACATGGTGGTGTTTTGTTCTGGGAGCAGACACATCAGTGGCTGTATTACAAAGCTTAACAGTGTTCATATCTCAAACAGGGAAGTATACTATAGGTCAGCTTCATGCACGCAGCCAGGGACACAAGCTTTACGGCAGACACTGACGTTCGAAAAGCAAAAAAAAAAAGTTATGCTAAAACAACATAGATACTTGATTTGCCCCTAAGACAAATTCATATTTTCAGCAGATTTATAAACACACGGGGTGTGCTGTAGTTTAAAGCCCTCTCTCCCCCAAAAAGTGAAGTGATCCAGATCACCCTCAAAATGTAAACCCTTTAATACCCCATTTCTGACATTTCCAGAAAGTTTTATAAAAATCCTCCCATAACATATAACATATATTGATTCATAACTTATAGACATTTTAAAAAACTGCTGTATCTTTTTTGTAATTTTATTCCTTATCTATTAGTGTTCTTATTTGTAGTATTGTTCCCACTCTACTATTGCTTTCTTTTGTCACGTTTGATAAGATTTTGTCACGGTTAACTTGCTTTTTTGTGTGATTTTTTTTTTTTTTTTTTTTGCATCTGATCAAGCCACAAAAATTGGACTTTCTTCTTCTTTTTTAAGTGTGAACGGTGGAGAGTTCCCCAGGAGGTGATCTAGAAATCACTTCCTGAGGATCCTTGATGCCGAGTAATATTCATCCATCTTGCGTTGGTATGGATTGTCTGCTGATCCCGAGCCACTGCAGGATGGATGGATATATACAATGTCTGGGTATTTTTTGTAATAATGTCTATACTGTAAACCTCGGCAGTTGTTGAAGCCCAATTGCACCTCTCTCCTCAAGTGTGCCTGTAAGTGTGTATGAGTGGATGTGTGCATGTAAAATATGACTGTCAAATGTGATTTTAAATGTAACATTCAATAAAATATATTTGCAAAAAAAAAAAAAAAATCCTCCCATAACTTTTGGAGCTATTGATAGAATAATGAAATTAAAAAAGGAAGCATCTTGTCAATCATTAACTGTCTTTGTCTTTGTGGGTGGAGGCAGGGCTGTTAGCATACATAGGAGTTGAGGCTAGTAATTTTACCTTAGGGCATCCATCCATCCATTTTCTACCGCGTATTCCCTTTGGGGTCGCAGGGGGTGCTGGTGCCTATCTCAGCTACAATCGGGCGGAAGGCAGTGTGCACTCTGGACAAGTCGCCCCCCTCATCGCAGGGCCAACACAGATAGACAGACAACATTCATACTCACATTCACACAGTAGGGCCAATTTAGTGTTGCCAATCAACCTATCCCCAGGTGCATTTCTTTGGAAGTGGGAGGAAGCCGGAGTACCCGGAGGGAACCCACGCAGTCACGGGGAGGACATGCAAACTCCACATAGAAAGATCCCAAGCCAGGGGTTTTGCCCAAGACTGCTCAGGACCTTTGTATTGTGAAGCAGATGCACTCACCCCTGTACCACTGTGCTGCCTATCTTAAGGCAATGTAGTAAAAATGATTCATTAAGCCCCAGAATGCAATTACTTATTCCTCATACAACTCGGACATTTCCTGAAAGTTTAATGAAATTCTCCTAAGATCCATCCATTTCTACCCCTTAGTCCCTTTTAGCTGGTGCCTATCTCGGCGGAAGGTCTACTGAAATTATATTTTCTTATTCAAACGGGGATAGCAGGTCCCTTCTATGTGTCATACTTGATCATTTCGCGATATTGCCATATTTTTGCTGAAAGGATTTAGTAGAGAACATCCACGATAAAGTTTGCAACTTTCGGTGCTAAGAGAAATGCCCTGCCTCTACCGGAAGTCGCTGACGATGATGTCACACGTTGGATGGCTCCTCATATATTCACATTGATTTTAATGGGAGCCTCCAAAAAAGAGTGCTATTCGGACCGAGAAAACGACAGTTTCCCCATTAATTTGAGCGAGGTTGAAAGATTCGTGTTTGAGGAAATTGATAGCGACGGACTAGAAAAAAAAAAAAGTAAAAAAAAAAAACACGGTTGTATTGGGACGGATTCCGATGTTTTTAGACACATTTACTAGGTTAATTCTGGTAAATCCCTTATCTTTCTATTGTGTTGCTAGTGTTTTAGTGAGTTAAATAGTACCTGATAGTCGGAAGGGTGTCTCCACGGGTGTCTTGACGCGCAGTGTCTCAGGGGTGTCGACGGCAGCTATGGACGACACAAGCTCAGCTTTTCTCCGGTAAGAAGCGACTTTTTAACCACAATTTTCTCACCGAAACCTGCTGGTTGACATTTGGTCGGGATCCATGTTCTCTTGACCGCGCTCTGATCCATAGTAAAGTTTCACCTCCGGGAATTTTAAACAAGGAATCACCGTGTGTTTGTGTGGCTAAAGGCTAAAGCTTCCCAACTCCATCTTTCTACTGTGACTTCTCCAATATGAATTTATAAAATTGCAAAAGATTCAGCAACACAGATCTCCAAAATACTGTGTAATTATGCCATTAAAGCAGACGACATTTAGCTGTGTGTGTGCGTAGCGCTCATACTTCCTAAAAACGCGTGATGGCTTGCGGACACGTCATCATTACACAACCTTTTCAAGACGAAACTCCCGGGAAATTTAAAATTGTAATTTAGTAAACTAAAAAAAACATACTGGTTGATTGATTGATACTTTTATTAGTAGATTGCACAGTACAGTACATATTCCGTACAATTGACCACTAAATGGTAACACCCGAATAAGTTTTTCAACTTGTTTAAGTCGGGGTCCACGTTAATCAATTCATGGTACAAATATATACTATCAACATAATACAGTCATCACACAAGTTAATCATCATAGTATATACATTGAATTATTTACATTACTGGGATGCGTTGCAATGTTAATATTTCATCATTGATATATAAACTATCAGACTGCGTGGTTGGTTGTAATGGGTTTCAGTAGGCCTTTAAAATATGTTGCTAACGAACTGTGAACACTCTTGTCAGCCAACCTCGTTCTTTCTCTCTGGTGGGCGCCGGCAAATACAAACACAAAAGTTTGTCTCTGAGGGTGGAGTGCTATCATACACAGAAAAAAAAGTGTAGCAGAAATTATACAAATCAGGAAAAAAAATGCTAAACTATTACTTTATCCTTTTTCAAACTTGTCCTAAAGGTCCAATGAAAATCTGATTCTAACTTTTTGAGTTATGTTGCTAACAAACTGAAAAACTAACAGCAAAGGTTTACATAACCTCTCAGAGGAGGTAATAGACAGCATAATGTCTTTATCATTTAATCACATTGTCCAACTGTGTGTGTGTGTGTGTGTGTGTGTTAAAAAACTCCCCAGTAAATCGGAATCTTAATTCTTTGCGGGAAAATTGTGATTCACAGTTGTGATGTCATAATTACATATTGTGCAAAAGTATAACTGAGAAAAAAAATATAAGTTCAAAGTGGCTGCCTTTTATACTTTTCCAGATGTTTGTTTAACAAAACCATCCTGTTATGTGTTACTTTAAAGATGGAGAGCTAGCATAGTTTTCATAATTTGCTAAGGAAAGAGAAGTTGCTGCATATATTTGCAACGTACAATATGTCTGGAACCTTCAAACCCGTAGTGAACCTTTTAAAAGTCACTGCCTAATTATCCACACACACAAAATTTTTGTGGTTATCACCATCTAACTGTTATCTCACTGAAGAGTTGACCTTCCTCCAATGGAATTACACGATCCAACCTTTAGCAGCAACTGACCCTTCTCCTCTGGGACAGTGAGTGTAGACAGCAAATTCACAGCAAGCAAGTCTTTTAAGAGTCGGCCAAAAGGGCACCAGCTTGTTGAGGAGAAAGGCACACAACTCACGGATGTCAAATTCTTAGAACTTTGCCTGCTCATCGCGTGATAATTGGTAGTCCAGTTACTCTCCAGTGATCGGCATTTTAGTTCCAGCTCCATGGGTCGGCGGGTTATTTCTTGTTTCGTTGCTACTTGGGTTTTCTTTCCACTTGTGTGGTTAATGCTTCATTTCTGGTTCCATGACCAAGAATGTGTTTCTGGTCTTGCAGTCAGGAATTTATTGCTGGATGAAAGGATATTGAAGAATAGGTTTTGGGCTTGCCCATGTTTCGTTCATGAAGTTGTCAATTAGGAAAAGGAAACTGTTAAAATGGCAGTATTTAGATTCTGTAAAAAATAAAACATTTCATTTTATTTGAATCTCAAACACATCCATATAAATAAATAAATAAATGGGTTGTACTTGTATAGCGCTTTTCTACCTTCAAGGTACTCAAAGCGCTTTGACACTACTTACACATTTACCCATTCACACACACTGATGGAGGGAGCTGCCATGCAAGGCGCTAACCAGCACCCATCAGGAGCAAGGGTGAAGTGTCTTGCTCAGGACACAACGGACGTGACGAGGTTGGTACTAGGTGGGGATTGAACCAGGGACCTTCAGGTTACGCACCGCCACTCTTCCACTGCGCCACGCCATCCCTATATATTTATATAAAAATAATATCCAACAAGATATACAAAATAGAGCTGGTACCTCAACTTCAGTGTTTTCAGATAAAAGCAGTCTCTTGGTTAATTGTTACGCTTTAAGTTGCAGGAAACCTGTTTTTTAAAAAGTATCCCCACCATTAATTGGCAAAACACAAGTCATAGTGAACCTTGTAAGACCCGACCAAAACATCCTATCTTACTCACTAGCATTATCTTGTAGCTCAATTACGACATAACATATTGTTTTCCAACCACTGGAAAGATGAAAGTGAAAGAAAAAGACTGTTAAAAGGAGGAAGTCGATGAACTTAAGTCAATTAAATAAAGACATCCTCAGAAACATGGCCGATTGTGTACTCAACTTGGCGAAGCAGTAAGAGTCTGCACCATATTGATGCAAAATTAGTCTAACGCCAGCCAAGAATGTTAAAATCATGTATAAACTGCAGACACTTATCCATAAAAAATATGGAGAAGCTGCTGATGGTGTATTTGATGGAGTTAGCTGCAAGGAGAAACGTCAAGGTAAATGGTGTACAATATTATATTACTTCATACAACTACTTTAGTTGTTGTAGTAGTCTATAGTAGCATGTTCCATTTAAAAAAAAAAAGTGCTGTTTTGGGTGGGCTAAGCAGCAATTAAACATATTTTAGTATCTAATGGGAGAAGTTGATTTGAAAGACAGGTGTTTTTAGATTAAGAGCTCTGTCACAGAACCAATTAAGCTCGTAAGTTGAGGCATTACTGTAGCACTACTGAAGTATATAATGATCTGGGGAAAAAAAAGAATACCGGTCAGATTTAGTTTTTCCTAAACCCAAAACATACATACATAATGCTTTATACATAAAAACTGATTCATAATTAACTTTAAGATGCAAATTATATCTATAAATACAATGACAATTAGGTGCAGAGGGGATGTTATGTTCTTAAAAAAGGTGTGTGGGAGATATTTTTGTTGAAAATGAAAAGTATATGATATTATGGAAAAAAGGTCATTCAAATTATACATATAAAAGGGGCAAAGCATATCTTAATGACAAAACATTTATTTGATATGTTCCTTTTCTATTGTTGTTTGTGATGGAATTTTGTTTTTGTCTTTAATCTTAAGGCTTTACTGAATCTACTGTTGTACGTTAAAATACTAAAAACAAAGGGGCTGGTTGATTTTTTTTTCTTTTATTGGCTTTTACTGTGTTGTTGGATTTGGGATAAATGATTACAATTGTAATCATGCAGCAACTAAATATAAAATTATAACATGGAAGTAGTAGAAATAGTAAACTGTTTATTCATTTATTTTTTAATGCACATATTGTGCAGGGTAGTGGTTAAGATGGAGCCTAGGCGGTAGGCAAAGTACACCCTGGACTGGTCACTTATCAATCACAGGACTAGGGATTGGTATCGTTTACAACAGAGTTTCCTAAACTAAGGCCTGTGGGGGCTTACAAATCATATTGTTGATGCCAATGCCCAGATCAGCTGGACATATGTATTTTACAAAAGAGAAGTTGGATACTTCTCTTGTTGCCTTATTTATTTGTATAGACTTTTGGATACACGTAGTGTTAGGAGCAGCCGGACTGGAGCAGGGAGGGATAGAAAGTAAAAAAAAAATAATGACAGACAGGGAATTTTGGGGGGATAAGAGTGGGACGAGACCTGGGAAACTTACTCTTGGCAAAACCATACTGAAGTATGAGCATAAACAAACATAATTGGGAGTTACATTTGACAAACAAATGACCTGGAAAAAACACACCGGCCCAGTAGAAAAAAAGTACTATCTATCCCTCTATCGCTGGCGGCATAGCTCGGTTGGTAGAACGGCCGTGCCAGCAACTTGAGGGTTGCAGGTTCGATTCCCGCTTCCGCCATCTTAGTCACTGCCGTTGGGTCCTTGGGCAAGACACTTTACCCACCTGCTCCCAGTGCCACCCACACTGGTTTAAATGTAACTTAGATATTGGGTTTCACTATGTAGAAGCGCTTTGAGTCACTAGAGAAAAGCGCTATATAAATATAATTCATACACTAATTCACACTATCTATCTATCTAGGACAGTGGTTCTTGACCTGGGTTTGATCGAACCCTGGGGGTTCGTTCATTCGGCCTCAGGGGTTCGACGGAGCCTCCGTCCAAACCTGACTAAATAACAAGTTCAATGTTTTATTATTATAATCAAATGACATCAATCATTTCCATGAGATTATTTTCTAATATAAGTGTTTTGGCACACTTACAATGACAAAAAAACAACAACATTGCTTTTCATGAGCTCTGTACAAGGTGGGGTTGGAAATTGTTTGTACCCCTTTCAGATATCGCATTTAGGTCCCACTAAAACATTCACATGTTGCACAATTAGATGTAAACATGGGATCATTTGCACAGTCCTGTAACTTTCTGTTTGTAAGGTATATCTTAATTAGTATTTCTTTAATGTAGTAACATCATTAAAATAAGATTTTTATTTTTTTATTTTTCACTAAAGAAGGGTTCGGTGAATGTGCATATGAAACTGGCGGGGTTCGGTACCTCCAACAAGGTTAAGAACCACTGATCTAGGACGTAAAGCCAGAAGTCGAGTGGCTGCAACCTCTTGGGGCACAAATAAAAAAGTGCTGAAATCAGTCTACCAAAGTGCAATAAGACCACACCTTAAGTACGGGTCTGATTCTTGGATGACACTTGCCAAGAAACACAAAGAGACCCTGGGCAAAATCCAAAACCAAGCACTGAGAATCATTACAGGTGCATTAAAATCAACACCAATCAACAAAATAGAAGAAGTAACTGGCATTCCTCCCTAATCCAAAAGAAGAGAACAAAAAACCTTGGCACAAGCCAAAAAGAATGAATGCATTCCAGACCATCCAATGAAGGCCAGTCTCCAACGACTGTCCTCAGGCATACTCAAACGATCCAGTTTTGCTTTAAAAACAAAATCTTGCAACAGAACCATCAAGAAAAACTCCCAGGCCATGTTTGCTTCCCTTGCTTTGTGCTTGACACTCCTCTGTGGGATGAAGGAAGAACCAACTTTACAGTCAACACCGCCATCCCCAATAGGTTGTATTTGGACATGTAGCTTTTAAACGAAAGTGAACGAAGTGGTGGGCCACTAAACCAATATGGCGACTGCTCAGCAAGGAGACTGCGGCCTATCTGAGTATGTAAGGGGATTAGATATTTTCACTAAAAAGCAGATATGGGCAACAAAATGCAAACTATGTTCAACAATCTAACCCTATACTTTATCAAAATAAGGTATGTCAAGTGATGTCAAGGATTAGCCGTCAGTCGCGTTCCCAGACATTTCAAACTATCTGGTGCTCCAGATGTCATTCTACATGACAAAACATGGAGGTTTTCATCTTCTTTATGTGGCTGGGTCAAGGAAATTGGTATCAAGATTCTTCCGGATAAATATGCACCGTTTTTTGGGGATGGCGTGGCTCAGTTAGTACAGCGGCCGTGCCAGCAAGCTGAGGGTTCCTCGTTTGATTCCGGGCTTTCGCCATCCTAGTCACGGCCGTTGTGTCCTTGAGCAAGACACTTCACCCTTGCTCTTGATGAGTCATGGTTAGGGCCTTGCATGGCATCATTATGTGTGTAAATGTGTGTGTGAATGGGTGAATGTGGAAATAGTATAGAGGCGCTTTGAGTACCTTGAAAGTAGAAAAGGGCTACACAAGTACAACCTACCCATTTACCATTTTGCTTGGCTAAGGTTGCAACTCATAATTTAACTTTAAATCATGTTGCTTTGTTTTTCTTGTACGCATCGTTTACGTGAATGGGTGTTTTTCCTAAACCGAAAATCACTCTAAAAAAGGAGGAATAAACTAACAAAAAGACAAACTACAATTAGGGTCGTATTTGCTATAAAAAAATTAACATAAAGCGCTCCAACAGGAGGAAGAACAAAAATTGTCTATAAATATTTCTACTCTTATAAGAATAAATAAAAATTCACTCAATCTTTGAGAAAGAATAGGTATTAAGAAAAATACAAAACTCACCACATTGGTTGGACGAAGGCTGGATTAACAAAGGTCGCTCTAAGGAGGAGAAAAAGTTAAATTCAAAGTTAAGGCATGGGATTCTTTGTTCCAAGGAAGTAGACGTGGGAAGAAGCAAGGCATGGATACAAACATGAACATGGACTTGGACGCTAGACTGACACGAAAGCTCAAGACGATCTGGCACATAACAAGGGGAGGCATGAGCTTAAATGGAACATGATGTTAATGGGAAACAGGTGGAAACAATCAAGGGTCTGGGATGACGTCAGACTGGTGACACAAGAGGAAGGGCCCGTGATCTGAAACAAGAGGAGTTGCTTTTCAAAATAAAACATGCAAATTTCAAGACAGAAAAAACCAAGACAAGACTTCCCTCACCGCCGTGTGATAATATATATATATATATATATATATATATATATATATATATATTAGCGGTGTGGGAAAAAATCGATTTGAATACGAATAGAATCGAATACAGTGTGCGGTTCGGAATCGATTCTCATTTAAAATTTTTTTTTTTTTATCAATCCAACAAACCACTACACAGCAATGCCATAACAATGCAATCCAATTCCAAAACCAAACCTGACCCAGCAACACACAGAACTGCAATAAACAGAGCAATTGAGAGGAGACACAAACACGATACAGAACAAACCAAAAGTAGTGAAAAAAAAAAGAATATTATTAACAACAGTATCAATATTAGTTATAATTTCAGCAAAGCAGTGGTTAAAAATCCCTCATTTACATTATCATTAGACATTTATAAAAAATAAAAAAAGAAGAACAATAGTGTCACAGTGGCTTACACTTGAATCGCATCTCATAAGCTTGACAAGACACTGTGTCCAATATTTTCACAAAGATAAAATAAGTCATATTTTTGGTTCGTTTAATAGTTAAAACAAATTTACATTATTGCAATCAGTTGATAAAACATTGTCCTTTACAATTATAAAAGGTTTTTTAAAAAAATCTACTGCTCTGCTAGCATGTCAGCAGACTGAGGTAGATCCTGCTGAAATCCTATGTATTGAATGAATACAGAATCGTTTTGAATCAGAAAAATATCGTTTTTGAATCGAGATCCGCGTTGAATCGAAAAAATCGATATATTATCGAATCGTGACCCCAAGAATCGATATTGAATCAAATCGTGGGACACCCAAAGATTTGCAGCCCTAATATATATATATATATATATATATATATATATATATATACATATATATGTATATATATATATATATATATATATATATATATATATATATATATATATGCACACGCACGCAAGCACACACACACACACACACACTTACACACACATTAAATGATATACCTATAATCAAATGTCAATAATTTGAAATAGACTGTATCCTATAGTGTATGACCTAACTTGTAGTATTTAATACAGTTGTGTATAAACGATTATATAAAAAAAATGTAATCCGAAATATTGTTTGCATCAGCGACTTATGTTCAATGTTTAGAAAAAAGTAAAAGTAAATCCACGTGTGTCAAGAAAATTACATGGTGTTTTTATAATTGTTTATTACAGGGATTTCTTATCCTGGTTATTGTGACCAAACATATCATAGTTATTATTATCGCTGTATTTTCAAATGTGCTCAAGATTTTAAAAATATATATATACTAAAATCTTTTAACCAAGTTTCATTTAAAAAAAACACACCCTTTCCAAATGATTTCCTTTGTAGGATAAACATTACTATAGGTAAAAAACACAGTTTCGAGGACCTCAAGTGGAAGTTGAATGTGCATAATAAACGCAACTAAAGCATTAAACAAAGTATTATGGCAGTAAAAGAATAACAAAAATACTCTTACTGGGACACAGTACGTCTCCCCCCGATCGGGGAATTGGGGCTGGGGCCCCGACAACCCACATCACCTGCCCCACCTCCATCAAGGAGCACTCCCGGCGCCCCGGCCCGGGCCGACAGCACCCCCAGCACACTGGCCCTGGTGTTCGAGGCGCCGTCTGCGAGGGAAGCCACCTGTGCGCAGCGCCGGTACCCTGAAACGTACAAGCAGAGGAGATGTTACAGCCCCTTGTTTCTCCCTTGTTGTGTGTGTCTGGGTGCGTGAATGGGTACGGATGTGTGTGTTTTTGTCATGATTGTTTGAATAGTGGATTTGCTCTCTCAATCCGGGTAGCTCGACGTTCCTTTCTGCGGCGCGAGTCGCTGGGCCGGTCAGACCACAACCTTATTTACCTCAACCCCTGTTATGTGCCTCTGGTCAAAAGACAGCCTGTGACCCAAAAAATGATGAGAAGGTGGTCAGAAGGGGTCCTTTAACAGGTTTGACACAGTGGCTCCGACAAGCTCCTGCCCCCCCCCCCCCGAGATATGCCAGCCAGGCCCTTGACCACTTCAGCAAACCAATCCAAGCCCCCTCCCCGCCTCACAGCCCCCCAACACCAATGACTACCTCCCCCCACTTAACAGCTCACCATCAGAATGATGACTACACCCTCCCCCAACCACCTGAGACCCCCCCAGTGTGTCTGTCTGCAGAACAGGTGAATGCACAGGCTAAATAAGTTACACACAGGCAAGGACCCGGGTCCCAACGGTGTGAGCCCCAAGTGCTCAAAGCCAGCGCCCCACAGCTGTGTGGTGTGCTCCAGCACATATTCAACATGAACCTTAGGCTGCAGAAAGTCCCCACACTGTGGAAAACCTTATGCGTGGTCCCCATCCCCAAGTGCACGCGACCCAGCATGTCAAAGGACTACAGGCCGGTGGCTCTAACCTCCCATATCATGAAGACCACGGAGAGGTTGGTCCTGGAACAAATCCGCCCTACAGTCAAGCCCCACCTGGAACCACTCCAATTCGCCTACCAGTCACGACTGGGAGTGGAGGACGCAGTCATCTACCTGCTGAACCGAATCCACAGCCACCTAGACAAGCCTGCGAGCAGTGTGAGGGTCATGTTTTTTGACTTCTCCAGTGCTTTCGATACAATACGGCCTGGGCTACTGGGTGTGAAGTTGGAAAATATGCAGGTGGAGGCCCTTGGTGTCCTGGGTTGTAGATTACCTGACTGACGGACCACAGTATGTGCGACTGCAGGACTGTGTGTCTGACAGGCTGGTCAGCAACACCGGGGCCCCGCAAAGCACAGTCCTCTCCCCCTTCCTCTTCACCATTTACACCACCGATTTCCACTATCAATCAGAGTCCTGCCACCTTCAGAAGTTTTCTGATGACTCTGCGATAGTGGGGTGTATTGAGGATGGTGATGATGTAGAATACAGGGCACTGGTGGAGGACTTTGTCACATGGTGTGGAAAGAACTACCTCCAGCTCAATGTGAAGAAAACCAAGGAGCTGGTTGTGGACCTGGGAAGGAGGAGGAGTACTTTGGCGACCCCTGTTTCCATCAAGGGGGTGGATGTGGACATGGTTGAGGATTATAAATACCTCGGTGTACACATGGACAACAAGCTAAATGGGTCAAAATACGCTGAGGCCCACTACAAGAAGGGACAGAGCCACCTCTACTTCCTCAGAAGGCTAGGATCCTTCAACGTCTGTACAAATATGTTGAAGATGTTCTACGAGTCTGGTAGCGGGCGCCTTCTTGTACGCCGTGGCTTGCTGGGTCAGCGGGCTAAGACTGAGGGACACATACTGACTGGACAAGCTGGTAGAGAGGGTCAGTAACGTGGTGGGAGTGGAGCTGGACTCTCTGGCGGTGGTGTCAGAGAGGAGAAGTCTAGCAAAACATCTAGCCATTATGGACAAAACCTCCCACCCACTACACTCGGACCTTGCGGAGAGAATGAGCATGTTCAGTGGAAAGCTTAGACCCCCAAACTGCAACACGGAACGACACAGGAGGTCCTTCATACCGACAGCCATCACACTGTATAATGCATATGTTCCTTCTTGACTGCACTTAAATGTAGAATATATTTATATTATTCATATATTATATATTATATTTATAAAATATGTTATATATTATATTATGTACTATTATCATTGCTTATTGTGAGTGAACTGACGACCCCAAAAAGGGACCAGCGGTAGAAAATGGATGGATGGATATTACCCAACATCTTTGACGAACAAAGCATGATCATAACAATCCACAAGTTGTGTTATTTATGCTTGAAACTATTATCCAAACATGATAGTGTACGTCCTCCTCTGAATGCAAGTGCTCCTAGAGCAGGAATACAAATTATGTATTTCTACAAAATACAAAATCCAGCAAGACACCAACACACAGTAGGCATTTTTTAAATAATCATTGATTATGTTGGTCCTTTTTGTGTTGAGCTGCTTAAAAAAAGCATAAAATTTAAAAACATTTCATCAAAGCAAATTAATTGTCCATTCAAGGCTGTAATGACTGCCCAAAGATGCATCAAAAAAGAACTGAGCAAAGGCTCTGTTTTTTTTATTTCTAATAAATTTGCGATTTAAAAACAAAAAAAACACATTTTTTTTACTTTGTGATTTTGCAGTATGGTCTGTAGAATTTTGAGGACAACAATGATTTTATTCCATTTTGGATTAAAGCTGCAACATAACAAAATGTGGAAAAAGTGAAGCGCTGTGACTACTTTCTGAATGCACTCTTTTGTACTTGAATTCTCTTGAAATTACTTTAATTTTGGCATTACTCCACCTTGACAACTACAATTTTGCCTTTCACCCCAGTTGTATTGTATATGTACTGTTTTAAATCATTTGCTAAGCAGCCAATTGCTTTACAAGAGTGCAAACCAATGTGTTACCATGAATTGATTAACGTGGACCCTGACTTAAACAAGTTGAAAAACGTATTCGGGTGTTAACATTTAGTGGTCAATTGTACGGAATATGTACTGTTCTGTACAATCTACTAATAAAAATTTCAATCAATCAATCAAAATGGATGGATCTGTAAATATATGTGGGATAGCGTGGTTTATCAGTTCTGAAAAAGTACAATAAAATAAATAAATTCAACCCGATAGGTCAAACTTAAAGTACAGAAACGCCTCAGAAGTCAGTTGGCAACACGCTAAGATCTTTGAGTGCATAGAACAATTATTTGGTGCCAAATTGCCCAATTTGTATTGACATTTCCTTTTGTGAGTGCTTCAACTCACAATTGGTCGCAAGTGGTGTTATAAAATGTTGTGGAATTACCAAATGTGGCAGAGCAGGGAAATAGCTTGAGGCCAATGACGTTGCCACTTTATTGTTCTGAACTTGAAGTGCTCATGGACAAAATGACAGCACTCTGTCGAATGAAAATCAAATTAACAGGAAAGTAATTTGCTTGTGACAGGAGCAGACCCAACAAAGCAACCAAGAAAACCAACTCCACCCTCGGCCACCCACCAACTCTCAGCCAGTGTCCAGTCCGCATGGATGAGCGAGGATACGTCCAAGCAGGCCGAGGTGTCCGATACCTGCTCATTCAGCCAAGACACTGTGAAGCTTGTCCGTCCTGAAGCTCAGCGCCAGCACCGCAGACCTGTCCTTTCATCCGCATCTCCTCCAGTCTCTCCAAACGGACTCTGGTGTCGCAGAGACCCAGCAGCTGGTCTACATGGCCAAAAGGCTCCCAGAAGGCAGATCCAGAAGTTTACAAAAAAGCACCGCAGAAGTCATGAAAGTTCCACCCCTTGTTGCACAATCCCAAAGGGTCCCGAACCAAAAGGCAAAAAAAAAAAAAAAAAACACATGAAAACAAGATTTTGATATGATAAGATATTTGGAGAAATGAGCAGTATCTTGATTTGGTGCTACTCTATGCTTTAAATTGCAAGCAAAATTTGAGTTGGCATACCACAGGGGAATTAGGATTTGTCGCAGGCCACAGCCAGAGATTGACACAATCCTGCCCTTCGACTACGGAAACTGATAAAAAGCTAGTGTGACGTAGAAGAAGCAGAGAAACAAATTCGTAAACAAATCCTGTTAGCAGTGAACGCAATTGGACAATCGAGCATTACCTTTCGGTACACATACACAAAGTTGCTGTCAACTCTCAAGTCCATCACTCGAAGACATCTCTGTGCAACGTAAACAATGATTTCCCTCGTTCCTATTCAAGGTAAATCCTGAATGATATTATTACATTATTTCAAACCATCTCTGTAGTTGTTCGGAGTTAATGCTGTTGTAATGTTTTACAGACAATATTTATTATAGAAAAGTTATTTTTTTCGATTAAAAAAGCATGTTACATGTTAAAAATTTCTGATGTTTTGGGAGGGCCAAGCACGGATAAAAAAAAGGTTTTCAATTAATTTCAGTGGCCTGGCTGGAATGTGAAAGTGTTTTGGGTTAATTGAGCTTTAATTGATCTGTGCCTTTTCCTTCTATTAATTTGATTAATCCTGACCAGGACAGATTCAGTATTTTCCGAACTATAGGATGATCCTTTTGTCCTATGCTTTGTACCCTGCGGCTTATAAAACGGTACAGCTAATTTAGGGATTTTTTTTCACTTACGCCTACAATGTTATCTAGTCAACACATATTTTTCACAAAACACACACTTAGACACTGAAAAGATGTGGTATTGTTTGTGCTATGGCACCATATTTTGGACGAGTTTGATCCCTGCAGGTCCTGTGGGTTAAACGTCTCCAGCATTTCCTTCTGTTTAGTGCTTTAGACCGTAGGTACAAGTTCAAGTCATCCATAGTGTTTCTACTCATATGGTTTCTTCATTCATCACTCCAACCAACATTTGTAAGTTTTAATCTAACTAATTTCACTCTAACTACAACAATTCATACACAAATAAACCGTCACATTTTGGCAGTCGTGTTTTCAGTTATATTTGTATGTGTTATTGTGATGACATCAAGCCAGCACCATTAGCGTTAGCTATTACAAGTGTCTGTATTAACTTAAAATGGCATTCTTTTTCTATTGTTTCAGTTCCAGAAATTTCTCAGTAAACTCACCAAAACGTCACCGTGGAGTTATTGAGTTAATTTAGGTGATTGGAGAGCTTGCTTCCGCAGCTAGCAGGTCCACGGCGATGACTTATGTTTTGTTTGATCAATTGTTTTACTGCCTTGTTACAGGCACCGTCCAGAAACAATTACGCTATGTAAATAAACACAACATTTTTTGTGTAAATAACTCATTTATATGTATTTGTGGCTCATAGTTCGATGCCACAAACATATGGAAAATTACATTTTTTTCCCAAATTTTGTGTGTGCGGCCTATATACCGGTGCGCTCTGCAGTCCGGAAAAAAAACTTTATATATATGTCTTCATAGGCAAAATGGCAAATCTATTTGACTATTTTTTAAATCAAGGCAAAGTGCAAGGGACCTTAAGACGAGCTCCATTTATTTTTCTAAAAATGAACAATCTTTTGAAGCCGTTCCATGTGCGAATCACTTCGGAATTTTGACCATTTTTCCATATTTTGGCCTGTTTTTGCCTTTTTCTTCTCGACTCCCCTGTTAGTCATCCCAGGGGATATTTTTGATATGTTTCAAATGTTGTCTCTTCCCGGAACTAGCGGAAGTCCCTCCCATGGGGAGAGAATGTAATTGATGGCGTTTTAATTTTTTAATTTTTCTTAATTACTGTATTTTCCGAACCATAGGGCGCAACAGATTACAAAGCGCAGTGCCGATGAATGGTCTATTTTCTATCTTTTTATATACAAAAGCGCACCCGATTATGGGGTACAATAAAGGAGTCAAAATACTATTATTCTTTTTAAATTGAAAACACTTCCTTGTAGTGTACATAACATGTAATGGCGGTTCTTTGGTCACAATGTTGCATGGATTAGGTTTTACAGATCATCTTCAAGCCGCTTTCTGACAGTCGCCTCAGGATACACCGTTTTGTGGGCGGTCTTATTTACGTGGCTCACCTTCTCCAGAGTCTTCTCCCCGTCATCTTTATTGTAGCGGTGTAGCATGCAAAGACGGGACTGGAAGAAGTGTCAAAAGATGGAGCTAATCATTTTAATGACATTCAGACTTTACTTAAAATCAATAACAGAGCGGCATCTTCTCATCCATGGCTCACTAGTGCAACAACAACGCCGGAAATGTGTCCTGTGAAAAACTGTCCGAGAGGAACTCTCTAATACAGGGGGACCCATTACGTCGATCGCAAGCTACCCGTCAATCGTGGAGGGTGTGTCAGTCGTTCGCCAGCCAGGCATTAAAAAAATAGACTTAAAAATTAGCGATCATAAATCGTCACTAAAACTTAATTTTTGTCATTTGATTGACATTCATGGCACCTGAGGGTCTTGTGAGATGACGCTGGCTGCTGCCAGATCATTAAGGAAAAATGACGGAAAAGAGGGCGAGAAACACTTTTTATTTCCAAAGATTCCCGCGCCCTGCCTGCTGTAAAAACTCTAAAAACCGATTGCACAGTACCTGTCGCCACATTAAAAGCCCTGCTTCTCCTGCCTGCGCTAACAAAATAAGAGTCTCAGAAAACTAGCGTGCACAAGCTAGCAAACTACAGATTTTGCCGCCAATGTATTTCTTGTATAAGCGGTAGAAAATGGATGGATGGATGGATGGATGTATTTCTTGTAAAGTGTGTTGCACCTTTACTGCTTCCGGCACCTAGACTGTAGTCAAGGAGCCCAGGGGAGACACTTCTCCAGGGCCGATGGATTCTCGGGGCAACACCCTTCCCTTTAGCCGGCAGTGGGTCCTCACAATTCCGGACTCCAGGGCAAAATGACTAGTCCAGCAATTAGTTGCAAATCGTGGCTTTTTATTTACGTCTTGCACACAGTGAAACCCCACACAAAACACTAGCCACTCCCTCGCCCTCAGCGACCTCTCCCTCTCCTCCCTCGCCCACACACTCACTGAAGTCACTCACCTGCTGTCACACATTGAAGGGCCACGCACACATACGCTACTCCCATAACAAGTGAATACAAATGAGTATGGAAGCTGGACAAATAAGATGCCAAAAACCAACAACTTCCATGTGGTATTGGACAGGAAGGAGGACTTTTTTTCTCCTCCATTCAAAAATGTGGACAAAACCACGTCATCAGCACTACTGTGAATCCTGTCTGATTCCAATCAATGCAAGTCATCAGAACCAGGTAATACCATCCATCCATCCATCTTCTTCCGCTTATCCGAGGTCAATACCATAACAATGCAATTCAATTCCAAAACCAAACCTGACCCAGCAACACACAGAACTGCAATAAACAGAGCAATTGAGAGGAGACACAAACACGATACAGAGCAAACCAAAAGTAGTAAAAAAAAAAAGAATATTATCAACAACAGTATCAATATTAGTTATAATTTCAGCAAAGCAGTGGTTAAAAATCCCTCATTTACATTATCATTAGACATTTATAAAAAATAAAAAAAGAAGAACAATAGTGTCACAGTGGCTTACACTTGCATCGCATCTCATAAGCTTGACAAGACACTGTGTCCAATATTTTCACAAAGATAAAATAAGTCATATTTTTGGTTCGTTTAATAGTTAAAACAAAATTACATTATTGCAATCAGTTGATAAAACATTGTCCTTTACAATTATAAAAGGTGTTTAAAAAAAAAATCTACTGCTCTGCTAGCATGTCAGCAGACTGGGGTAGATCCTGCTGGAATCCTATGTATTGAATGAATACAGAATCGTTTTGAATCGGAAAAATATCGTT